>NW_014569631.1:356815-457924 GCF_001313835.1 Polistes canadensis | reverse complement strand
TATAAATCATTGATATCAATTATTTATTAAATTAAAATAAAATATTATGGAGGATATTTTTTCTTGTGTTTTTGAGTATTGAAAATTGATAATATCAGTTATAAGAGTTTAGAATTTCGAAACGATGTGAACAAGAAATGAAAACATGAGAATTTATGCATGGAACTCTATTGATGATATCAAACATTTATTAAATTAAACAAATATTATTGATATTTTTCTTTGTGTGTGTGTTTTGAGTATTGAGAATTGGTAATACCAATATCAAAATAGCAAATCTTTAGTTTCGAATCGATACATACTATTTTAGAACTCACGTATTCATATATTCGACATGAAAGGTGGAAACACGATGACGACATGTAAAGATCCGACGTTTCGATAAATATGTTATAGAGATATACCACCAAAATATTTCCTATCGTCTACTAGAACTAGATATGTGTAACTGACTGCATTTCTGCACTCCACTACGACGAGTGTTGGAAGCTGAAGCAGCAGCAGCAAAAGAAGAAGAAGAAGAAGAAGAAGAAGAAGGTGAAGAAGATGTTCTCGCGTTGCGAAAGCACGTGACTTCACAAGAACAAAATTAGCATAAACCAAGATAGAAAAAGAGAGAGAGAGAGAGAGAGAGAGAGAGAGAAAAGAGAAGAGAAGAGTCTGCTGGCCCCGAAAACGAAATTCTCGGAAAAGTTCTAACACTCGTTGACAATAACTATACCGAAATAACAATAAAGTGTTTTAGTGTGTGTGTGTATGTGTTGGTTGGTAGGCAAGTTTTAAGTCCTCCTACGGCTAATAAAACGCCTCACGGTGCGGAAACGCATCCTACGATTTTCTCCTTGCCTGCTTTCTTGCTTACTTTCTTGCGAGATATGCAGAACGGTGAGTGTCGTGCTTTTGTGTTCTCCTACTTTCTTACTTGCTTACTTATTTTGAAAAGAAAGAAAGAAAGAGATATATATATATATATAGAATGTTGGGTGCACGTGCATAAAGTGTTTAAAGTGTGTATCATAGAACATGCGCTTAAAAGTGGAACTTCATGAGCGTTTAAACGGTTTATAGGTTTTATTATGGTAGTCGTTCGTGACGTTACATTTAGAGTTTCTCAAGTCTAGATTTTAAGTATGATTTAGATTTAATATAATTTAGAACAATTTAAATTCATAATTGTACAAACTTGTAATGATTAATGATTTATATTCATATCGAGTAAATTTTGTTTTGAACAGATTTTTTTCATTAATTTTTGAATATTCTTTAATAAAATACGGATTATTAAATTGAGTTATCAAGAAACATTTTATTTATTATTTATATTAATTAATTTTGATCAACGAATAATAAATTAACAATCAATTTAGTCTCAAATTTTTCTTTTTTATTTCAATAGCGTTGATCGATTTCAAGCACGTTTTTCAACGATTACATATTTTCTTTTTGTATATCTGACTACACAGGCTTACAATTTAATCAATTAACTTTTTTCTAAAATTACATTGTTGCCAAGTTATTCAAAGCCGAATATTGTCAATGGATGAAATTGACCCCGTGTACACTTAATGATTCGTTAAGAAAATATGCACACTAACAATAAGAATTAAATAGCATTAAAGATTGTAAAAAATCTGTGAATTCAAATATAAATAATAATAATTTATAAAAAAAGATACACCATATTAATTTCTACATATTACTACATTATTAATCATTAATAACTAAAATTCCATGCAACTTAAACCGAATACCAGTGAACATTTTAGCTAAGAAATAGACCCATTCGATTCGAAATATCGATTTCTAGGTTCTAATAAGACAAAAGCATGTTGCGGTGTCTTTGGAATGGGGTTGGTTGAAGAGATAGAATAGAACGAAGAGATGGATAGATAGGAGTGGGTGGATAACTCGAACCGGTTTGGGAAAAGGGGATGATCGAGACATTAGCGTGGTTTGTTGCAGCTAGAAACTGTAGTTCGATCCTCAAACTCGCACCTGCGACGTAAGAGAAGTTACCCAAAGGAACGTAACTATGTCTATATAGAGATCGTTCCAAACCGAAGAGGCCGGAACATTTGAGTTCCATGAGAATTCTCGGAAGGAAACTGAAAGAGAGACAGAGAGGGATGGGGGAGGGATGGGGGTTGGTAGGCGGTAGGAATGGGGTGAAGGGTGAAGAGGGTAAAGGAATGGGAAGAGACAGAGGTCTTGAAGATACTCTCACAACGATGATGTTAAATCTGCTTCTCCTGGTTGACGTCATCCCTCTCGACACTTTATTAATGCTAAAACTCATTCCAGTATCGTTCGAAACTCTGAAGGATACTCTGTTTCCCTTCTCTCTCTCATCTTCATCTCGATCTACCCTTTAAAGGTTATTATTTTGATTTAATAAAAAACAATTAACGTTTAACGAGATATTAATTAAATGCAGTAGTGTTGAGACGTTTTCAATAAACGTAAAATTTGCTAGTTAGTCATATGGGTATTCGTATTCTTAGAAATTTGTTTCTTTTCTTTTTTTTTTTTTTTTTTTTTTACCAACTAAACCTACTTCATTTTCAAAGCACATTTTTCTTTATTTTTTTATTCAAATTCTGTATGTGTTTAATCTAGAAACATGCATATATGCACGTATGTGGCTATGTATGATTCGTATTGGTGTAAGTATAAGCGTACAAAGCTTTTATGGCCAGTAGAATTTTGACAGGACTGAAGAATTATCGTTTACATTACTGTAGTAAAGAATAATACACGCATGTGTTCACTTGTGTCTGTGTTCTCGAATACAGCAAACTTTCATAGAATTTTGTATGACGTTGTCTCTCTCTCTCTCTCTTTCTCTCTCTCGTTCCATGCTTTAAATAATTACCATCATAGGTATTTTTAACACGTGGATCATCCGTTAACGTCAGCCAGTTTCGTGGACCTTCTCCTCTTATGTTAGATCACTTTTCAGGGACATTTATAAATTGACGTTAAACAGAAAACTGAGAAAATTCTTGGTGAAGTTTTCATCTTCCTCTGTGACAAAGTTTTCGAAGAATTTTCATTTTATAAAAGATTCTTCTTATCGCGTCCTTAATCCTCGTCCCTTCTTATCGTTCATAATGTTTCATTATTTTTGGATTATGATATTTAAGTATCTTGGTATATAAGATTTATTTGATAAAACTATTTGTTCATCCTGAATAATTAAATGATGAGAAACTAAAAACGTTTAACATTAAACTTGATAAGTTAAATGTGTGAACGATTATCAATTATGAATTTTATTCATTAATTCTATTGCTTTTTCTTATTTCTTTTTTTATCTTATTTAAAAAAATGATTAAAAAATAATTTGTTTAATTTTTTATATTATTTAGACTAGTAACAAATTATTGAGAATTATTATTTGCATCCGAGTTAAAACAAAAATATAACTATTATAGTAAAGTAAAAGAGTATATAAACAAAATATTTTCCATTAATAGAAAATTTTTATAAAATCAATGATAACAATTATATTTTTCTTTGGATAAATTTAATATGGGCTTTTGAAGTGACACTTATTTAGCGGAGATATGTCAACGATGAGATGTGACGTAAGTGTAACGAAAATAAAACGAAAAAAAAAGAGAGAGTCATATAAAAATAGAATAAAAAAGAGAGATAGAGAGAATGTTCTATTTGAACATGTGTGGAATTTACAAATGTAAAATTATTAAAATATATAATTGTGTGTGTATGAGAGTCCTAATACTTATCACTTACCTTAATCACTTTAAAGAATTTTTGAAGAAAATAATAGAAAACCGAGGATAGAATGAATAAAATAAAATGAAAGAAAATCATGAGACGCAAAACGGCGAAGTCTCTAACCCTCAACATCGAAATGGAAAATATCTCGTGATTTATGAACCCTTGGCGTACCCGCCGACTACATAGAACGTTCGTCATTCTGTCAATGGAATATGACTGCCCCGTGGCGATAGTCTCGTATACACAACTTTAAATTCTACCACCCTTTTGGAAAAGGAAACAACCTGTAACGCGTCTCGTTACGATCCAATTTTCGATAGGATTGTTATCACCCAATTATATTCAAAAACATTGTGTACATTCTGCAACGGTGATTAACAACCAGAAAACCCTTAGGCCGGATACAGTCCTTTAGAACTAATTAGTAACAACCTACAGAAACATTGCACTTCGTTAATCAAAATATAACCAACTTTACTTTTACCAATATTTTAATAAAAATTACAAAAAACAAAATAAATCATTGTTTCTGGATGATTAATGAATACTAAATTCTTTTCAAATATATTTTCCAATGTTGGAAAAAAGTTTATGAAAATAATAAACAGTGTGCTATAATTTAATATATATTTTTAAAAATAATATATTAATGTTTCATAATCCTATGGAACTATTCATATTTTCTTATTGATAAATAAAAATCTTGACTGGCAATTAGTTAGCTCAAAGATAGTAATCGATTAGAAATTCGAGGTCGAGAAGATCGTGCATAATTTTCATCGAATTTTCACGATAATAAATCTCATGATTCGCTGTTGCATCTTCTCCTGGTGTGCTCCTAGTAGCAGCAGCAATAGAAGCAAAAGCAGAAGCAGCCCCACGCAACTACTTTGGGCAATTTTGGCTCCCAGTGTAGGAGAGCTTGGTCTGTTAGTGATAATCTACATGGGATATTGACTTGATCTAATTTTGGCTGGCTGGCAACGGACGGATGGACGTCGGTGTCACGTTCGATTATATCTACCAGCACTCTCTCTCTCTCTCTCTCTCTCTCTCTCACTCTCTTGGTTATCGTCTGTCCAGTTTACCAGACCTTGAATGAACTAGTAATTAACGCGATGAACCGTCTATCACCGGCAATATGCCATCAGCTTGTCTTGCTTTAAGCATAAGCGTGCTAGTATACATGTTGCAGAGAGATGATAAAAATGAAGATTTAATCAAATCCCTAATTTAGATAATTCATTAACGAAAGATGTTAAAGTAACAACTCTTTTGGGTGATTTACCTAAAGAAAGTAAGTAATTTGATAAAATCTCTTAACTGTTTTAGTGAAAAGATGAATGGTGTCAATACATATGAATATTTAGGTTGATATAAATAATAATTTGTTGATGTTTGAAATATATGGTCAGTATTTAAGAGTTGCATCAAAGTTGCTCTTCAAGACTTATATAGGATAAATACTAATATTTTATTATAAATTCTCTGACTATTTTTATTAAAAATATACTAACCAAAATTGCTCACACACAAACACATGCTAATCCTGTAAATAATAGTAAAATTTTAGATTTTTTTCGCAATTATTAAAATTTCCTAATAATGATAATAACTATTTTCTTTATATATTATATATTGATAATGAAAATAATAATAATAATAATAATAATAATAATAGTGTTATATATAAAATAATAATAAATTAAAGAAAATAAACCCAATATAAATATCAGTCTAAAATTAAACGATTATTTAAAAAAAACAAAACAAACAAAATAATAATAATAATAAAAATCAAAGCAATAGGATTAATCAAAGGCATTGAACGTAGAAAAGCAGCGTATCGAATGAAATGTAAAATACACCCCCCCCCCCCCCCATGTTCTTCCGAATTTTATTGTTGCGGCAGGGCATTCCATCTATTGGAAGTGCGTTTAATGGTCGTTTTGGTTTACTGCCAACATTGTGGATTAGCACTCTACCGCTCCATTTGTTTATCATCATCATCATCATCATCACCGTCTACCTATGAATCATCCCAAATGCGGATTGCCTCTCGTTTAACCATCGAGGATCGAAATACCCTCGATCTTCCTACTAAAGTGCCAACATTATTCCTCTCTCTTCTTCTCTATCTTTTTCTCTATTTATCTCTCTCTTTATCTATATCTTTTTATCTTCGTAATCGCTCGCATTTATTAATGGTCGATCATAATGATGAATGAAAAGAAAAAGAAAAACACGTCTTTTCGAAACGATACGTTTCAACAATAATATTGTAAAAATAAATAAAATGTAAATGAGAAAGAAAAAGAGAAAAATAGAGAGAGAGAGAGAGAGAGAATAACTGAGTGAATAAGTGAATGAATAAATGAGAGAAGAAGAGAAAAAATAAGAAATCGATCGAAAAGAACGTTTCTTTTTCCTAATGAATGTAACTATAGGGATCCGTGTTACTTGGAAACTGAATTGTACCAACAAATTCTCTACAATATCCCAAGAGAATCCTGAGTTCTACTTCAAAGTCTGGGGATATACAACTTAAAACAAGAAAGGCAGATAGAGAAATGAACTAACGATAAGAGAGAAAATGAAAGAGATATGAAAAGAGACAAAGCGGGAAAGAGAGAGAGAAAAGAATATAAAGAAATATATATAAATATATATATATATATATATATATATATAGAGAGAGAGAGAGAGATAGAAAGAAAGTAATAGTAAATAAATGAATAAATATATGATTAAATATATGTGTGAAAGAGACAGGAAAAAACTAAAAGACAGAGAAAGAATGATAGTAAATGAATTTTTGATTTTAATTAAATATATGTATGTGTATGTACATGATTAAGAGTGAAATTGACAAATAATAAGACAAATATAGAGAGAAAAAAAACATAATATGATAAGAGAGAGAAAGAAAAAAATAAATAAATATAGAGAAAAAAAAAGAAAGAGATGGGAGGGAAGGTAAAAAGAAAAGCAAAGCTATTCGAGAGGTTTTCGTTTGATAACTCAGATGCAGTCTATTTCCTTCTTATAAAAGAAAGATAAATGATAAGTTCGAAAAGGAATTCAAAGTTTGAAAGTTACGTCGGTAACTAAATATGTCTCTGGAGTTTATCTTTGATCAACATCGTCATCGCAAAAGAGAACGACACAGAAGAAGAGAGAGAGTAAGAGAGAGAAGGAGAACACGTGAGAGATTACGAGAAAAACTCGAAGGATGAAGCTCTCCTCCTCAAGAGAATTCGTACCTGTGATGTTGTTTCTGCTTCCCGCACCAATATCACCACCACCCACCCCTACCCTTTACCTCATTTTTTTTTCTTTTTCTTCTTCTCTTTCTCCTCTATATCCCTTCTTCTTTCATACCCTTTGCCTCTGACTCACTCGTTCGTTCGTTCGTTCGTTCGTTCTCTATTTTAATATGCAAACTCTAAAGTTAATATACGCCGTTTCTGTTTATGCACTTCTTTTCGAGAATCTCTGTACGAGTTTCCTTTTTCCGCATCAAGAGAGTAGCAGCATCATTTTCCTTTATTTTATCACAAACAAACAAACAAGCAAATAATTAATACGACGCGCGTACGGTCAGATGTAAACACAAGCCAATGTTATTGCTATTCCTCGAGGCTAGCAAAACGATGAGTTCAAGTTCAAAGATGGATTGATGTAATAAGAATATACTCGGGAGTTTGGTTAGAGACGAAGAGAATTGCTTCTTTTTTGTTCATTTATCTTGTCGTGAAATTTTAAAAAGATTTGTAGAAAGAGTAATGAGATATGATTATAACTTCCAAGATGTTGTTGTTTCTAAACATTTATAAATGATTTCAATGATGAATTAATATTAGAAATATATTTAGATTAAAAATAAATACTGTTGGTATAATAACACTAGCGAATTGCGTTTATTCGATTTAATTAAAAATAAATAAATAAATATATTTGAAATGAGTGAAATTCACGGCAGACATTTTCAATTAAAAATATAGAATGTAATATTTTATTTGAAGATATGAATCTTTAATTATCATGAGGTTAAAAATACTATAATTTAAAATACCTATAAAAAAGAATAATTTTATTAATAGTTCATTTCGGGAAAGACACCTTTTGGACATTCCATGTAATAATTCGCATAAAAGTTTAACGCAAATAAAGGAGTAATAATTAAATAAGCATTGTATTATATGTGTATAGTATTTTCTATAATGATCAACACGAAAAATTATTTCAATATTAAACCTTAAAATTAAAACAAAATAAAATATATAAAACGAGATAAACTATACAAAAAAAAAGATTCATACGAAATAAAATATAAAAATATTAAAATGAAACAAAAACAAAAGGGAAAGATTAAAAAAAAACAAAATGAATAATCAAAAATAACAAACGAAGAATAAAGAGAAAATGAGGGATGAAAAGGGGTAGGGTAAGAGGTGGGGTATATGGAAGAAGAACGATTTCACGAAGATAGGATGGATGGTTCGAGGTTTAATAGGATCCGAATGGGCGTTCGTGTCCGCGCGGGAAATCCGAATTTATGAACCTCTGGAAGGATTTAATTTATTTAAATCTCGCACCTCGCTAAGCTTCATTTTAATCCTGATTTACCACATGGCTTTTCTTGTTATGCGCGCTCGCGGTTCGTTTTTGGTCGGCTGTTATCGCGCGCACACAAACACGCATGAAAACGTTCACACGGATGGGAAGCATTCGTATTGAAAAAAAAAAAAAAAGAAAAAAATTAAAAATACAAAAAAAGAATATAATAAAAGTATTCGTGAATATCGAGAGCAGGAACGAAATTATTCGTCGAATTAATATGGTATGAAAGATTTTGTAGGAGATACTGTTGACAGGAATATAAAAAAAAACAGAACAGAACAGAAAGACAACAAACTTTTATATAACAAAATACTAATAATAATTATTATTATATATTTAATTATTATTATTATTATTTGATTTATTTAATTATTAAAATGTAAATTATTACAAAGTATAATTAATAATAGTACTATATCTCGATTCAATGCTTAAAAAAGGATATAACAAATATATTATAATAATATTTCAAAAACTTTAATATATATCAAAAAATATGAAATCTCCCTCTCTCTCTCTCTCTCTCTCTCTCTCTAGATATAGTTATTAAATAATATACCTCTATCGATCTAGTCAACATTATTGAAAGGAATCGTTTCTCACGATTCTCAGTTTCGATTTTCCCGAGGAAGACGAGCATGTCGGTATATTAAATTCGATCTGAGAAGGTAACGTCCGAGAGAACTTTACTCGTTTTCGCGCTGAGTTAAGTAATTGGAAGGTCCAGCACCGCGGTGATTTATCACTCGATCCTTGACACATGTGCTCGCGAACGCACCAACGAGAAAGGCGAACGGTAAGAGGAGTAAGAGAAACAGGAGGAGGAAAGAGAACTAGGGGATGTGGTGGTGGCAAAAGGGGGAAGAGGGGGGGGGAAGGTGAGAGAGAAGCTCCTCAAAGCCCAGAGATTGTTCTCCCTCGCTGACCAATGATCGATCGATTCAATAGGTGTACTAGGCAGCCCTCAGTGACTCGACTAGTGCTAGTGATTAAGTGATTTTCACGTCAAAGAATGAAAGCAACAAAAAAAAAAAAAAAAAGATATAAAGATACAAATCTTTGAGACGAAATTTTGCTCTCTTTCGCACTTTTTTCCTCATTTGAGATGATAATCCAGGGATGTTCAATTCATGGTTTACCTCTGGCAGCACAATATTTAACACTATAATCATTATATTCTTATATAGAAATTATTTGTAAGAGCTTTTTTTTATAAAACATCGAGGTGGTACTTTTGGTATTACTGTAGCAGAATATATTACAATTTTTAGTAATTATATTTTTGTTATTTATTTTTGTTTGAAAATCGTGTGACTAATCGTAATATTTTATTTTTGTCTAAACAAAGTTCGAGTCGATTTTGTTCCTGCAAATGCGGAAACCAAAATGTTGAACATTTTCATTATAATATATAACATACAATATTTGCTTATATAAATTATATTATTAATAACATATTATTTTATTAATCATATTTGTTCAAATATGAAAGCCATAAATTGGGCACTCCGGAAGCTATACCTGATTGAAGACGTTAAATCATTTCCTTTGTTTTTGTTCCTTTTGATTTTAGGTCAAAACGATATAAAGAAATTGCGAAGGGAGAACGAACAGCTGCGCAGAGAGATATGGAGCCTTCGGGATGAGTACGATAAGCTCGAGGAGATACTGAAGAGACAAAAGAATCCTACTGAAAGCGACGAATCTGAGGTATGTGTTTTCTATATTTCTATGTATCTGTGTATACAAGGTATTTGTGGTTTTTTCGTAGAAACGTTGTAAGAATATTCCACTTTTGACAAAAAAAACCACACAAATGTTTTCTCAAAAACACATTTCATTTACCAAGACTTTACTCCTTAAACACAATTATTAATGAGATACTTGAACGAACGTTTTAGGATCGCTCTGAAGAAGATGATGACGTGGTACATTCGGATTATTCCGAGGAGAACGAGCAAGAAGATGAAGAGCCTGAGAAAATTCAAAATGGTAACGAAAGGACAACGCAGGAGCACGATCAGGAGGAACAATTAGAGAACGCTGAGAATCAGAAAATATCGACGGAAAAGATGAACAATAATAGTTTGCATCGATTGCACGTTGATTTTGATGATCTTTCGGTTGTCGATGAAGAAGAAGAGTTAAAAAAAGAAAAAGATAGAAAGGAAACAACAATAATGAGTGAAGAAAATCAAGAAAAGTTTAAAGTTAGATTGATAGAACCTAGAAAGTTACACGACAATATACCCTTTTATCCGGGTAGTTACGATTCTAGTCAAAGTTATACAGACCCTAATTACTTTCAAGAATATCCATGTCCAACAAGTACAGTGGATTCATTGATACGAGGTGGTAGTAACTTGTCAAACGTCTTACCATCTCTTTGTCCAGCTATTTACGCGGAACCATTGATTCCTTTAGGGACATTGGACTCCCCAATATTGAATCCAATAAACGATAAAATAATACCGGAAATTCACGTGCCACCGATTGGTTGGCAAAACAATCTATTACTTTCGGAGTCAACGGCATTGCCAAGTTATCCGAATGTATTGGCTAGCAGTAGTGTATCAAATTCAACTATGAGAATGGCAAACGTAGAAAGCTCGCAGCAACAGCAGCACTTAGAGAGTCACGCAGTTGGAAACTATCAAAGTTTCGCGAACACCGCTGGTATACGACAAAAGAGAAACTTGGATGATTCGAAACAGCAGCAACAGAAGCAAGGGAACCAACTTGCTTTAAAATTATTTGAAAATTCACATGCATACATTCCAAGACAACAAAAAGAAGTATCATTGGGTAACCTATGGGATGATATCGATGCATCCTGTGAGAAAAATATTGAAAATGAAAGAATAAATGGTCATCGGAATATCGAAAATAACGAAGAAAAGGATTCCGATGAAATTTATGCGTTCGATGATACGGAAAAACCGAAACACTTTTTTGCCCCATTAGCAACGACGAAATCGAAGAAATTATTGGACGAGGAGTCACCTACCGTTTGCGGTTCTAATTACTTTGGAACTGGAACTAGTTCCAGTAGCGGCAAAACCGGGTCTACGGTGATCTGTGAAAGCAATCAATTGTTAGGGTTAAAGGGTTCCATTGACGTTTGCGTAAACGGTGCAGTTTCCTATGGAAATAATTTCTACCGAGAGAAGGAAGATACACAGAGAAACGTGTATCTAAGTACGGACAATCTGTTGATTGAAAGCGTCAAGCCTATACCGATCAATCAGTTAACTAAATCAATGTCCTGCCAGGATTTAAGCAGTGATTCGCAACCCTTGACAAAGATTAATTACAACGAGAAAGGACAGACAATGACTATGAGCGACAATACTTTAGACAATTTAACCAACGAATCATCTTCGACTAAGGCTTATAGATCTCACTTAAATGTTACATTAAAAATTCCACGTCACGATCGTGAAAGAAACGCGAATACTCCGGAAATTCCACAATTACCATCGATGGATTATAGAATTCTCACGAATCCATTTCTCAGGAATATTGAACGAAACGTTTTTGAGTCTTCCGATAAAAATTCTCCGATAACCAAACCACTTTCCGTTCAAGTCAGTGAAAACAATATAAATTACAGTTATCCAAGTTCACCGCCACCACCACAGCAACCATTGGGCTTTACTCGAGGACTTAGACCTAGTGAAAGATATCGTAGAAGGCAAGGTGGAAATTTATTACCCGATCAGAATCGATTGTTGATTCCTACCGATCAATTGATCCCAAATAAAAATCTTTCTACACCAACACAAGACTTCCAAGTAACATCTTTCGAAAGACCAAGTCCCCATGCACTATTACCATCAGCGATGCCCTATGATCTCGATACTTTAAGAAGAATAAATGCAACGCGTTATCTACAAAATCAAAATCTTTATCAAAATATACCATTCGTCCCGGCTCACGTTTGTCCCACTTTACAAATGTATTATGATCAAAATACAAAGAAGGTACCAGCCCAAACACAAACATCAATAGACGGTGATTCTCATATCGAGGATGATCAAAGTTGTCTGCATCATCCAGAAGAGGAAAATAATATCAGTATACCGAACTCACCGAGCGGACAACGACGCAAACGAACAATGAAAAAGGATAAACTACTCGGTACGAAAGCTCTTTCACCGTTAGCTCAAAGAAAATTGAAAAAACAGAATAGCGTGACATCAACGGAAATGCCTGAATCCCCAGGCAAATCTGTGGTACGTCAAAGAGCTAGGAAACTGAGTATCACGACAACTACGACATCGGATGCCCTCGAGGATAAAAACGAGAGTAGATCATCATCCTCGGGACAAGATTCACCGAGAAAAGATCAAGTAAGACGTATGTCAACTTATTTCAATCCAAAACAACGACCGTCGTTAACATCAATCAAAACAACGAGAAGTGGTAGTTTAGAAACATCGAAAGACAAATATTCAGATGGTTTAACTACGACTACATCGGATAAAGAAATAATTCATTCTGCGCAGATTAGAGAAGGCAGTAATGTTCCTGTTAAATCTAGAAAAGGTAGCACAAGTAGTGGAAACGTTCCCTGGTGTGCTTGTTGGGGTAACGGTTGTGTTTGATTTCGATTCGAGGCCAAGTATACGGGTTTAAAGGTTCTCTGTATATATTCTTAAAGTGAGATAAGATCTTTGACGTTGTTGCTAAAGGTGATTCGTTAAATTCAAAATACCGCAGGAAACGGAATGAACTCCAACAGTCTCGTCATGAATTCAATCTGAAAACTGTGAAATATAGGTTAAGGAGGGGTATGGTCTAGCAGGAAACTTGGAAATCATTCGAAATTCAAATCTACGGGTTCGTTCGCAACTGCGACACCGAATGGGACCACGATAAATTCTACAGAGTATAGTAGGCGAAACTTCAACTAAACTACACGTCATTTTACGAAACTAACTCACCGAGTATACGTATGCGTAATGTGTGTGTGTGTGTGTTTGTGTATATACGCTTACGTATAACTCTGAGTGAAATTGTGACCAAGTGTATCATAAAATCAACGCACCTCTTAGAAATGAATCATAAAACTAGTCTCCAATGGTAATATCACCTTCGTATATAAGTGAATCATTACATTTGTGCATGTATGCGTATGCGTGTATATGTGTTAGTAATGTAAAAGAGAACGCGTATGAATTACTGTGTAAATTATGAATGCACCTGCGGAATAGGTCAAAGACCTATGTATTGAAACGACTGCAAAAACGTGTTTTGAAACTTTACAATTTGATCATATATAAAATGTAATATTTATATTCATAAATGTAAGTAATATACAGTGTATGTATGTGCGCGCGTGAATGTTTATCAGTAGGTCGAGAAACATAGAATTTAATATTATTTTCTATTAAGAAAATTCTATGCATTTATGCGCAGTTTTTATCCATCATTTTAATCGTACTAAAGTATTTATAAAAAAAAAGAAAAAAAAAAATGCAATACTAATAAAAAAGAAAAGTAACTTGTACCTTACATAATTACTATAATTAAAATAACTCTTTTTTATTTTTTATTTGAACGAAAGAAAAAAAGAAAGAAAATAAGTATTTTATTATTTTATTATTGTTCTCTTAATAAAACAATTAAATTTCTTAAAACTTGTAATTCTTCTCGTTGTAACATTGATCGATATCGTCGTTCAATAATACGAAGTTTGACTAGAATTTAATGATTGTACGATAATCCGGATCATCGATAATTTCGAGCTTATCTAATCGAGAAGAAGGATAAAATCGGTCCATGAGTTACATAGGAAATTTATTAATGTTCAACGACGTGAACGAGTACTTATGCGTAGAAGTTGTTGCCGAACATCCGGCTTGAAAAGTTCAAGAGAGTGGCGTTAAAAGTTTCGTTGAAAGTTTCACTACGGAAGTTTTCCTTCCGCTTCATTATGAATATACGAAGAATAATGCTTAAGGACTTGAAATTAATCAAAGAAAAAACAAAACTAAATAATATAAGAAAAGATATATACAAAAATAATAACAACAAAATATAATAATAATAATAACAAAAAAGAAGAAAGGGAAAAGAATTTTTATTATAAATTTTACGTTGTGCTTCTTTTTTTGCCTGTTTATTTTTAAACTTTTAACGAACCACGCTTTTTGATATACGAGATCAAAAAAAATTCATAAAAAGATAAAAAGAAAGACAATGAAATAAACTTCAACTTCGTTCAAAATTATCGATCGAATATTTGAAAACATTTTGCCACTTGGAGGAAAATTTTTCAAAATTTATTCATCGTAAAACAACAGTTCTTATTTAAAAGATGATCCAATTGTAACGGAAAGAGAATAAAAATAAAAGAAAGCCGATGATATAAATTCTTTACTTTTTGCTTCGCGTTCACAAAATATATCGATTGGTTTTCCAAAACTTCCTTCTCACGTCCTTCTCCCCTTTCGAGAAGAATTCTCAAAATTTATGCATCGTATAATAACAGCCCATGGCGTAAAATAGGATTCAGGGAGTAGAATTCATGAAGATCCCTTATGAAAATTTTTCACCGCCCTTACCACCGTCGTTATTCTTCATCTGGTAACCCGACGAATAAAAAAGAACAAAAAAAAAAATAAAGCAGCCTGATAAAAGAAAAAGAAAACAAAAAAGTGAAGAAAGAAAACAAGGAAAAAAATAAAGAAGAAAATAAATATAATAATATAATAATTATAATTTATAGAATTATATTTTAAAATCAAAATCATAAACGTAAGAAGAAGAATCTCGCCAAATTTTCAACCCCAAATAATACCTTATAAAAAGGTTTAATGAACGAACGAACGAACGAATGAGCCGTCCAGAAAAAATTTCGCCCCTTTAAAGTACCATTATCGGAATCGTTGTAAATTAAATTACGATCGATAGAAGTCCAGAGGAGAATGAATGCTGGAAAAGATTTGAGCCATGCTTGTAAAATATTTTCTTTCTCTTTTTCACCTCTATATATATATATATCCATTCTCTTTCTCTGTATATGTGTATGTGTATATATATACGTGCACGGTTATATGCGTATTTTTCATAGACACTGGCACAGAAACACGGACACGTATTCAGATACTCGAGACAAATACACAGGAACACAGATACGTATACGTATACATAACCCAAACAAATGCAGAGAAAGACAGAGAGCCATGTATTCAGATAACACACAGACAGACGTATGCATTGGAATGTAGAATGAGAGAATACCAGGATAGGGTGGTGGTCGGGGTGGGGTGGGGTNGGGGGGAGGTAAAGGGTGGAAGGGAAAGCAAGTATGACTTTCAATTTTAATGGGAACATTATTTTTGCAAGAAGAGAAGAAGGGAAAGCACAATGCACGCCGACTCGTTTTAGTGTCAGCTAGGAAGACGAGAAACGGGGTGAAAGGGGGTGAAAGGGGGTGAACGCGCGAGCGTTTCGAAGGGAGGACGTTCGGATGGTGCAATTAAAATGCAAATTATCCCTTTCGCGGAAGACTCGTCCTTGCAACCCTACACCCCGCGATGTTAACGCCGTAACCGATTAACTGGGAACTAATTTACGAGACGACGTCGAGTCGAGTGAAAATGAGA
This sequence comes from Polistes canadensis, assembly GCF_001313835.1. Lineage (NCBI taxonomy): Eukaryota > Metazoa > Arthropoda > Insecta > Hymenoptera > Vespidae > Polistes > Polistes canadensis. The sequence continues at coordinate 441,944 of NW_014569631.1, read as the reverse complement.
GTTAGAGTGAGATAGAGAATGAAAGATGGAGAATGAAAGAGAGAGAGAGAGAGAGAGAAGGAAAGAGAAATGGATAGAGAAGATGACGTTTTGTCTGTCTCTACGACGACAACTAGCGACGTGACTAACACTCTTAAGAGAACTACGTAGACTAGAAGCAAAGGTTAATTCTGTTTCCTACTCAGAACTTTGACATCTTATTCGGAGATTGAAAGTTTGAACCTATTTCCAATTTTCGTCAATATTATCTCTGTTATTTTCTACTTGTTCTTTCATTTTATTCCATTTTATTTAGTTTTATAAAAATACTTTAGGGATAAATCTTTATATTTTTATTGGATAAGGGGTTGTGTGACATTGTTCTTTCTACAAAATGTGTCACTTTTACGCGAAAAAAAAAAGAAAAAAAAAAGGGTTTCGTTAAAATTTCATCAGGGTTTTGGTAAATATTTTGAAAATATATCCATTTATTATACAGAGAATATCAAAACAAAATCATGAAAAATGTTGTCATTTTAATGAATGATTGTGTTATATATATAAACATTACCATGAATTTATTTGTATAATTTTGTATTATGTGTTTTTGTTTCCATAATTTATAGATAAAAAAAAATGTAGTCGCTGGAAACGGTGAAAACTTTGACGCAACTTGACTCTCACCGATCGGGCAAACTTTGCAAACGAAGAAAGTATTTACTTTTCCTCAGTAAAATGTCGCTTTTTTTTTTCTTTCTTTCTTTCTTTCTTTCTTTTTCTTGACGTGGTAGGTTTTCTCTCTAGAAGTTCCTTTTCCTACTAGCTAAGGAAATTTTCCACGATCTACTTCCAAGTTCACTGAATTTCACGAACCCGCCGGGCCTGGCCTGTTTTCTCGTTACTTTATATTATGTACTTTCAGCAGTTTCATTACTCTTTCGTTTCAACTTCGCATCGTCCACCGTTAACTTCCGAACGAATTTAAAAAGGAAAACTCGCAGTACCCAGGCAAGTGCGTTTTAAATCAGCGAACAATTTTCTTTCAATTTCTTTTTCTTATTTTTGCTGCGTTTAATATCTTGTTAAAGATAAAAAAAGAAATTGAGGGTAAGCTCGTCCCTCGTCTCAGAATTAATTGCAATCGATTAAACTTTTTTTTTCTCATTATCGCGAATAATTATTTATTTTTTAAAATTAAAAAGAAGTCATATATTACTTATTACTATATTTTCAATTAGCCTAATGAACAATAAATATTCTCTCTTTACATTTACAAAAGTATCATACATTTTTCATTCACATCAAATATAAGTTGTCCTAAAAATTTCCAATTTTTTTCTAAGAAACTTTAACGCGAACTATTATATTAGTTTATTATATATCATGTCATATCCATTTCATTTTATTACATTTTTTCTAAATCGTATAAAATTATCAATAAAATAACGTAATATGAAAAAAAAATTAATAGTATAAAATTAACTTAAAAATAAACGAGAAACTTTAAGAGACAACCAAACATTTGATTTCTTATTTTATTTAAATATATATCCATCTAAATAATAATATAATAATTATTATTATTATTAATATTATTTAAATAGTATTAACTCTTTAAAGAACGTAGAGAATTCCTTTTCACTGGAACGAATTCTTTCCGATTCGAACGTTTTCATCTCATCGAAGAATTTTATTATCAAGCAGAAGTTGCTTGGGCTTGGGGTAAATGCAATTTTCTCGAATGGCGTCGATACGCACGCGGTACTGCAATTTGATCGCAAGAAACATTTCGCGAAGCTTTCAGCGTATTCTCTCTTTCTCTCTCTCTCTCTCTCTCTCTCTCATTTGAGATGCTAGACAGACGGTTTCAAATTTCTTACAATACCTACAACCTATAGAGACCAACCAAGCAGGAGGTGATGAAAGGTAGGCTATACGGAAAGAAAAGAAACCTTGACGAGAACCCAAGAGAAAACTAAGAAGAGAAAATAAGAGGAAGAAAAGAACGAATGAAAGAAAATAAAAGAATATAGAAAGAATGAAAGAAAGAAAGAAAGCAAGAAATAAAGAAGAGATCGAGTAACAGTACCAGCAACCATCAGAAGTTTCGAATTCAAGAATTCTCTGAAGAGTAAACTGACTCGACTCGATCTTCGACTTTTCGATCCGAATGTTTCGGTTTCAGTCTACCATAAAAAAAAAAGAAAAGAAAAAAAATTAGGAAAAGATGAAAGAACGCCAAAAGAAAGAAGAAAAAAGAATAGAAAAAGAATAAGAAAAACAAAAACAATAGGCAGGATTTAATCGTGGAATTATTTCTGTTAAGATACTTGGCGTAAAATAAATTGACTCGATCGTGGTGGATGCCTCAGCAATTACGTTTTTATCGGTATTTTCTCTATTTCTTTCATCCAAAACCATCCACCCTTAACCCTCCATCCTCCTCTTTCACCTTACTCATCCTACTCTCCTATTTTCCTTTCCCTAAAAAACATTTTTCCTGGCGTTCCTAAAAGCGGAATAAAAATATTTGCTAACTTGCTCCCGTTGTTCAAGCTTACCCTATAGTACAGTTACTCGCTGCACTTTGTGAAAACTGTGAAAAAAAGGAACCGAAAAAAATACCCGTGAAATAGAAATAGAAAGAGCAAGAGAGAGAAGAAAAGAAAATGATAGGAAATTAAGCGAACGGAATTACGAATTGAAACGAAAATGAGAAATGTTGAGATTCATTCGAAAAAGAAAGAGAGAAATATCTGTTATTGAAGGTTATTCTAAGTTATTGTTATTACTATTGAATATGAAATTATTGAATCGCGTTTTTGGAATAAATCGTTCAAGTGATTTGAAAGGAATGAGGTTGGTGGTTCATTCCTCGATGATCAGCTCGATTCAATTACGATCCTTTCGCGTGCTTTATGCAAATATTACGAGCCATTCTTGATAGGGTGGTGCATTCTTCGTGCCGACAGCTAATAATCTCCGTGGTTTCGTCCCAAGTTATGAAATTAATGTCGATGAAGAGCGTTATTGTTCCCCAATGGTTGTGGTGATTATGGTGATGCCAATGGTTGGATAGTAATGGCAGTGATAGTAGTAATGGTGGTCAAAAGGAAGACATTTCGAGGGTGTACGGATGTGATTACGGAATATTCCCCATATTAATTCCTCGTTCGGAAAATACTTCGGAGTTTTGCCAACCCAAAATTCTCCAACAGACATTCCTAATCAATTTCCATTTGTTTGATCAATATTTTTTCAAGCCTTTTTTTTAATAATCTACTTATTCTGTGTATTAAATTCAATGGAATAATTTTCATATTCCTTTCATGTATAATCAAAGATTATTTGTTATGTTTAACTGTCATGAAAGAAGGAGTAACCGATGATTCCCATTAAAATAAATTCGTTCGCACACCTCTCTAGTGTGAAAAGACTATTTTTTCCCCTAGAACTCTTAAATCACCTCTGACGTGTCGAAACAATTTTTCTTAGAACTCCTAGAGAACAACATAATTTCATTTCAAAAATCCATACGAGATTTATTTCTCAGCATTATAATATGCAATTAAAAATTACCGTAATAGCAAAAAAAAAAACAATGTTTACAATAATAAACTCTAAATAATGTAAATTTTGATACTAATCGTCAAAATTAGAAAAATTCGATTAGAATTAGCAGAGAACAAATTAGAACAATAATTATAATGCAAACGGTTAAAGTATAAAACTAAGAGGAGAGGGAAGAAGGCTAAATTGTCATCTTTTTCTATTCGACGGGGATATTCATGAAATATTTTCATTAAATATAAAATATATATATTAAATATTCGAGGACGTTACAACGAATAAGTTGGTCAACGTCAGAGGATCGTCAATCTTACGGAAAAGTTTGTAACTACCTGTCAAGAGAGAAAGAGTATGAAATAGAATAAAAGAGAGAGAGAGAGAGAGAGAGAAAGAGATGAGATGGTAGCTGAAAATCTTGTTATTGGAAGTGCACGTGCGATCCATTTAGCCGGTTGTTCGCACGTGACGCTGCCATCTTTCGACTAGGTAGCCCAAGCCAACAACCCAGTCGAGGCCCCAGAACAGTGCAGACCACGCCAATCCAGAGATTGAAGCTACGAAGCAGCTGTTGCAATTCCGATCTGACGAAATCTTTCTGGTTATTCTATCGAATGCATAAATCTCCGAGCGTTATTGTTGTTTTATGCTAAATTGAATGAAAGATTTCCGATCGAAAGATAAATTCAAGATTATGAATTTGAACCAAAAAAATATCTAAAAATAATAAATATATTATATAATTTTATAGACAGAACAAATATTACGTCAACAGATTATATTTATAACTAATCTATGAGAGAGAGAGAGAGAGAGAGATATGTTGAAACGTTTTAATTGTCAGTTTTATATTAGGAAAATGAAGAAGATAAAATAAATTACCAACGAAATGCTATAATAACACACTTTCCTTTATACTAATCGTATATTTTCAGATTTACGTTTCATTATAGCATTGGAGGATTTAATTAATGTCTTGTAACTTGGCAGTCTTCGAATAATTTTCTGGTCATTAAATTCTCGTCTTATCTATAATATAATCGTTCTCTCACGTAGCATGAAAAAGGTGTCTCCGAAGTCGTACCATAAAACGAGCACTACTTAATTCCAATTGAAAGACTTCATCCACTAATTGGAATACGAGAGAGAGAGAGAGAGAGAGAGAGAGAGAGAGAGAGAGAGAGAATGAGAAACTGGTCGGCACGTTAACGAGGGTTAACCTGAAAAATATTTCGATCCTGGTTCGAGTTTGTCAAAGATTCACTGAGATAAAGAGTAAGCAAGTATTTCATGTACTAACACCGTAATTTGTATTCGCTAAATCTATCGTGTTATCTTCGTTCCGAGATTTCATGTTTGTGATTCGTAAAAGAAATATTTCTTTTCAAATGGAATTTCTTATTGGACTGATATTTATTTGCTCTAGATTCTTAAATCGTTTACCGGTTTGCTCTCAGTACGGAGACGAGCTTCATTAATTCTACTGATAATCGGAATTTATTATATTAATTTTTATTTCTAGTATTTAAATTAAATTGAACAGTTGACAACCAGAGTAGACTTTTCAACATTTTCTCATTTTTTTCCCAAAGTATCAAGTATATCAACTTGTTCCTTTTACAAACGATTCTTAAATTCCAATAATCATCGTGTTTTACGTCTTTTAACACATAAATGTAAAATGTATATTTGACAATGTATTATCCCCATTGAATCATTCAACTTTTATCTTCAAAAATTGGACGTATCTTTAAAAACAATAAAAATATTAAAACTATCAACTTTAGTTGATTCACTCTGTATATTTTTACATAAGTTAAATAGGAAACAATCATCATATATCTTTTTCTTAAGTTGCACTACTCAATAATATCCTATCATTTACATACTTACACACAATCTTTATCCTACGATCAATATTAAGTATCATAGAAAGAGACACGGCAATGCATAAATACTCTTACAAACGATATTTCTTTTTTACCAATCACCCTGACTGCTGCACTTCGCCTAATTGCGGTTAGATAAATGCGAATCGTGGCATGAAACGCGTCCACCTCGGTGTCCGTGTTTTATTGCACGAAGAGACCCACGGGGCACGCGTCGACGTATCGTAGAAACGTCTCATCTATCCTTCCTCTTCCCACTCTCTCTCTTTCTCTCTCTCTTTCTCTCTTTCTCTCTTGCCGCAATATCAGCAAAAGCAAAAGCACCTCCTCGGAGGCCAATCGATTGCTTTCAACGAATCCGGTTCTCTCGAGAACTCAGAAGAGTTCTACTACCCCCATCGATATTCAACCTCCATCATGACTTTTTTTTTTCAATCCGTAATTACTATACAAGAGTATACAAAAAGAATTCTTACTCGAAATTGGGTTGAATATTTTTGTCGATTGAGTAATAAGTTATATCGAATTTTTTTTGTAAAAGATCATTACTAATGGTGTTTTTTAAATAAAACTCATGCATAATCTGCAAACTGAAATTCTAAAGTGCAATTTAAAGAAAGAGTTTATTGTATTCGGGCAAGTTTTGTAATACTTGTTTGAATTTGAGGATGAACAACGTGAATTCAATTATTTCATCAATAAATAGTTGAAACACAAAATTCCCCACAAAGATATTTTTACAATTAAAATTAAGATCAAGTAAATCATTTCGTTTCAAACAAAACTACATATCCCTATCAAAACATTAAAATCCAAATGAATCCATCCACTATGTGTTCGCATCAAAATTTTCAAAATTAAAGAAATGAAGAAAAGAAGAAGAAAAAGATGAAATTTTCATTTCTTTCAAACGTGACCTTATTATCAAACAAACGTTCAAGGTTCAAGAAAATATGAATTAATATGCAACAAGGTACTCGCAACATCTGAGCCAACATAATCTTCAACTCTCTCCATCAAAACTCGGCAGCGGACGCGTTTTCGTTAGGTGTGCGTACCCGCAAACTCTACGCACGTATACACGCATACATAGATGCATGTGTTCGTGTCATGGTCTCTCTCGCAACTAATTCAGCTCACAGTGCACGCACGAATTTATTCAAGGACGGACGTTATACGACAACGACGACGACGAACGAGATGCAACGACGAGGAACGGCAAACACATACACATATTCATAAACATGCGTATGAATACACATGCGAACATATACAAATAGGTTTACACATATACACGAACACACACATATAACGTCGACGCGATTAATTTAATTCGACGTTTCGCGAATGCGGCCCACTCGGGTTCGCAATTTAATTACCGCGACGCAATAACTCGCTGTAGCACTCGTCCACGAGATATTCATTCGGTATGGCCTATTCCATTTGTTGTCTATCCTACCATAAAGTCCACCTTTCCTTTCTCGTCTCTTTCGTGAATAAGGACAAAAAAAAAACAAGAAAACAAGAATTTGTCTAAAAAGTTTATTGCAGTGGTTGAACTATAAGCAATCATTTGATCAAACAAATCAATTATATATTTCCTTAAATTATAATCTATTACCATTTATGGACAATTTGATACAACTGATAATCACAAAAATGTTCTACAATTTTTCAGGTATCACTGGTAACTTTAACACAAATAATGCATTAAACACAATTATACAATTCCCTTTATCAGTTGTAGGAAAAAATTTCAACTAAATATGCAGCCCATAATGCATTGTCATGTAGACCTATAATTAATATCAAACTACTAGACTAACAAGATTAAACGATCACGATCACGATCACGATCACGCAAGCAAGCAAGCAAGCATTTAGATCAAATGTCAAATATAATAGAATACTACGAAATAGATCACGAAAAGTATCGTTCCTAATAACAAATAACGTTCCCTTTTCTCTAGTCCTTTTTCAAGATCAGTCATGGAATATAAAGTTGACGATAACGAGAAGGATCGATGACTCAATTTATTCGATTCGAACGATTTACGATCTGCTCCAACATGCGATTATTTTCAAAACGGAAAGCTTTTTCTTCTTCTTATTAATATTGTTATTATTATTCGTGACTCGATAAATCGGATTCTATTATACGTTGTCGTCGTTCATCGTCTTCATCGTCCTTGTCCTCGTTGTCATAGTCGTTGTACTCGTTGAAATGACATTCAGCATACGAGTTGGACACGCACAACATTGCTGTGCACATCGTGTGTCTCTTTTCATTCTCCTACACTTCAATATATACCTTTGACGTGAGAAAGGAAGAATCGAAAAGCCCGTCGGGGCACGTCTCCATATCCTGATTTGCATTTATATCGATCGCGCCCCGTAAACGAAAATATTAAATCCGCTATTCGTTGGTACGGTTGAGCCACCCACGCGTTCCTGTCATTTACGTCTCAGGATAGTTTGAAAATCAATCGGTCGATTCGCTTAACGTGTTACTCAAACCAAACTATTTTTACCCCAACTGTTATTCTAATATTATTATCATCTTTTTAAATTAAAAATATACCAGAGTGTGTCTCATTTTATTACAGAATTATAATTATATTGATCATCCAATTTGTTTCATTCATATTGATTATATTTTATATACAAAAATATCAAATCCTTATTCGTAATATATATTATTATAAATTCATCATTTTTAACTCCATCCGATATTAGTTCTATTTATAATAATTGAATTCTGTAAACAAAAAATATTCAATTCCTAATCTCATTGTACAAAAATTAATTAAATAATTCGCGCAATTTACTTTTTAAGTTAAGAATTATATGAAAAACGACAGTGTCATCTGAATTCTATTATTAAACTAAACAAGTATATTTCGTAATAACTCAATCGTTAATAATTACTGCATTGCTACTCGTATGTACACACGTATATACAAACATACTGTATACACAGATATAATTACAAACTCGTAATTTCTAATTATCCAATTTATAGGATCGTTCGTTGATTATATACCACGTTGTATGTCACCTAATGTAAAAAAGAGACTGGTGTACGTTGACTCATGTTTGATAATTGAAGACACTAGGCGTGAAACGACAAGCGTGAAAAATCCAACATTTCAGTTATTATTATTATTATTATTTACTCGATGGTATATATATATAAATAAGTACTTCAATTAACTCGCCCGACAATGATGCTTCTGGTGATTTTAACGATCTAGAGAAAATCTCGAAATGCTTTCTGACACAAGATCGACGTTGAGTATTTCGGTCTGACAACCATTCGGATTCGCTCTTCAGTTTATTCCACTTCAATTTTTTTCGAGTTCGAAGTATATATATATATATATATCTAATAAGAATTCTATCAAATCTTGAAAACATCATTTTTTTATAAACCATACACCATGCAAATAATAAGACTTAATATTTAATTATTTCAACACAAAAAAAGAAGAAAAAAGTTTTATATACATTCTTATACAGATTAATTATATTCAGATAGAAAAATATATATGAGCTGATTGAAAAGTAAGGTTAAAAAGATTTGATTTTACCACAAGTAAGGTTGAAAAGTTTTGAGCTTAGTACGTGAAAAATTCAAAACTTACGTGCAAACTGAAATATATACAAGATGATCAAAAATTAAATTAATTCCAAGAATCACATATATAATATACATACTTACAAACAAGAATAGGTATATTGTATATGTATATGAGTATATATATATATATATATATAGTTATTAACGTGTATGCGGGTACACGTTGGAAATACGCAGACGCAAAACGTTTCGTCTTTAGCCCTCATAGAGAAACACAATGGGACGCATTGCGAGGCATCATTATTGTCGTCTGTTCGGCTGCGATAGGACTAAAACCGTTGTTCAGTATCAAATTAACGTTTACGACAGGTCGCATTTCAAACCTGGCTTAATGCCCGAGAGAGCCTACGAGTCCTATCTACACCTACTGCTAATAACTATGGGCTATATTGAAATTCATTCTAAAACGCACAGAATTAAGACAAAAAATAATATCAGATCCAAGATTTTATTGACGTATTAACAATAAGAATGAGAAAAGGAAAATGAACAAATAATGAAAAATGTGAAATGATATGACTAATCCAAGAATAAGAAATTATATTACAATTAAAATATAAATTTTATTGTATCTTTAAAAAAAAAAAAGGATATCAAATGACTAGTAAAATAAATTTGGAAAATTTCTTTAATTTGGTTCACTATTATATTACCGATACATATTTTTTTATTAAAACTAAAAAGGAAAATTTCTACTAAAGCGAGATTCATCCAACGAGTAACAAATTAACCATGTTACACTTACGAAAAGTCCATTGTATATCATCTAATATAAGGGGAAAAAAAATAGGAATATGATAAAATGGTCGTAAATTGAAAGAAGCTTTCGCAAGGATTGTCAGCAGCTTACCGAGAGAAACGACCACACCTGAGCTCGAAATAGATCTCACCTCCTTGGGTGGAACCGATACACAAGATACAAGTTGGGAAGAATTTGTGTGAACCACGAAGAATATACTGGGTGTTTTACAAATATCTGTCTATACTTTAAAAAGTAAATCTATAATTAAGATGTATAAAAAAATGTCATACAAACATATGTTCAATATACCTCAGGAAATGCTCGAAATTTTCCGCCATTCACCCTCAAGCATTCCTACGAATGAATGAAAACAATCTACGTTCCGATGAATTTTCTATAATCGGCATGTTTCCAATTAATTTCCTTCTCCAAGACTCTAAATTAAATACATGACAGTTATTTCTTTCGGCATTATTATGCAAAACCATATTGTCTTGAATCATCAATAACTGAAAAATTTAGGTATGATAAATATTCTTCCGAAAAATTTGATATGCATTTCGTTGTAAACACACGAATAATGTTTTGTTTACAAAAATATATCAGATAAATATAAATATATTTTATTTTAATATAAAATAAATTCTTAGGACCTAAAGTATTCATATGGAAAATAAATATATTATTATATTCGATTTTTTATGTTAGCAGAAAATCATTTCTCCCCAAATTATGTAGAATATAATACATATATTAGAAATGTGTAACATTTCAAATACAGATCTTCATAGCTCAGGTGATAGAACGTTCGTACCGAAAGCGAAAGGTTCTAGGCTCAATTACCCATGTGTGTGTGTTATATCTTCTTCTACAGAGATTAGTTCAACATATATATATAGTGAAAGGATAACAATTGTTTCATTCAACGCATATCTCACTTGAGACATCAAAAGGAAAAAACGATGTATTCTGAATCTGAAGTCTGTATTAAAGTGACATTCAGGCCAATAATTTAAAGGATACATTAATACTTTGAAAAATAAAACAATGTTATATAAACATATTACTTTTCAAGCTATACTTGATTAAAGAATACTTCTTCAAGAATTGACACGAATATTTGAACACCTTATATATGTTAAGAAAGAAAGTACCATCATCTTATCCTATTCACTTCGGTCTGTATACATGAACATACATACCTGTATTTGTATCATTTGCATATACGGTGGGAAGTGTTGTCAAACCTGCCGTGCGACAGATAAGCAAGCAAAAGAAGAGAGAGAGAGGAATAAAAATCAAAATAAAAAATGAAAATATCTCCTTTATACATTATACGTGTATGTTTATGTGTGTATGTTGTGTGTTAAAGAACAGAACGTATAAGAAACCGTATGAGCAAGCGCATATGTAGAAAAGTAACAGAAATAGGACAAAAATAAACAGTGCGTCATTTTCTTAATGTACGAGAGAGACAGATATATAATAGCAAAAAGAAATAGATATGAGATTGTGGAATACACACGTTGGTAAAGATTCGTTCCTTTTGTTTTTTTCTTCCGCGAGATCACCGATCTGAGCATTAAATCGTAGTGAACGTTGTTTTACTTGTCTTCTTCTTTCCGAGTCACCCATCCAAGAATAGTTTGTGCTTGAATGTCACTTAAACTTTACTTTTCACGGGTTACTCATCCAAGTAAAGTTTAAACTTGAAAGTTGCTTAATTGTTTTCTTAAAAGGGTTTCTCATTCGAGTAATATATATAATTGTAGAAATGTACGCTTATCTTAATACCGTAATAGGAAAAAGTATGCGTCTCGTTTTCTGAATGACTGAAAGAAATCCAAATAAAACAAAACAAATAATAAAGAATAGGGTTGTAACTTAATTTGATGAGTTTCTATGAGTCACCCATTTAAACGAAATACAAAATGTTTGAACATCATTTAATTGTTATTCAAAAACTTTCATTCCAAAATTAGATATTTCATTCTTAATGACCTAATATTTACGTGATAGTTCGAATATAGTGTGTTACAAGTTGCTTTATAAGAAATAAATATATTGAATGCTATGGGGATCACCGGTAATCGACGAAACCAGAATAGATAGACGAGTTCTTTAAAAAACACGTGAGGAAATAAAAACGTATTCTACCAAGCTTGAAAGTTTTAAATCATTACTATGCTGTTTACAGTATTGAAACGGGAAAAAGATAAAAGATTATCGTTGTTTTCTGAATAAACGGGGACAAAAATAAAAAGAAAGAAACTGAAAAAAAATAAAAAGATAATGAATGAAGAATAAATGATAATGAAAAGAAGAAGATTGTATGATATTGGAATAAAAGGAGAAATGATTTTCTCAAACCTTGGCTTTCCCTCTGGTACTCTCTCGATTCTACTGTGAGAGAACATACTACATTATAGATCCAAGAGTTACCCACTCACGCACGTTCGTGCGGGATTACACGATTATCCACATCTGTGGATGAGGTTCAAGGATCACTCGACCGGGATTTTAGCTCGTGCACATTTGAATACCTCGTAATTGGTTCGCAGCGAGGTGCACCAGCTTCATCCCTGTTCAGAACACGAGAGGGATGATGCCAGAGAGAAAGAGAAATAGAAATTGTGGAAAGGGAAAAAAGGAACCAGTCGAGGGAAACACATCCGAAATTTGAAAGTAACCTTTGCTGAAAAGTTTTTACCCTCAATGCTTTAAATTAATATTTATACATGAAAACGTTGACCGATATTAAAGGCCTTTATGATTCTCCCCCTTAAATGTGATCTTTAACCCTTTCGAGACCATTTACGAATATTTATATACAGTTACTGCCAAAAATATTTCGATGGCCAATTTGATTGCTTCATATTTTCATTATTTATAAATCAATCATTTCAGTTATTGTTTGTTTTTCTTTTTTTTTAGAATTAGTTAATTATTAATATTCGTTGAAATTAATCAATTGAAAAAAAGGGATAAAGAATAAGTATTTATATATATACTGGAGTAAGAAGAACAAAATATGCTGTTTTGTTGTTGTTGTTAAGAAATAGTTTGTTTTTATGAAAATGATTACATATGAATAAAAAATTGTTAATTATTTACAATTCGTGGATAAATAAGGAAGATAGAGACTCGTATAAATACAGATTAGTAAGTAACTATGTCGGAATCTCGTAATCCACTTTAAACTTGGATAGCAAGAGAAGGAGAAAGAGAATCCTACACGAAAACTGCAACTTTCTGCTAAATCGTTGAGGCGTAATACCGGCTGGCAAGATTCCGAGAGGAATCGAGCGTAGAATTTTATCGTTTGCACGTGCATTCGTGCCTATGGAGAAATTTCGATTGAAAGAGTGAATGCGAAAGAAAATCAATAGAGAAAACAAAAAAATGATCAATTAATGAATAGTTGTATACAATTACGAGCGAAGTGCAACAATTATAATTGATTCCACATTTTTCCTCTCTTCAAATATTTCAATATAAAGGAAATAATAAAATATGAAAATAAAATGTTTAAAAAGAAGGCAAATTAATTTAATAACTTTTTATAATAATAAATGAAAAATGCTCAGATACAAAAATTACATTTTATTCTCTACCTTTAAAATAATTAAAATTGAAAGAAAATATGTCGATGAAAATTAATTAAAAAAAAAAAAAAAAAAGAGAAAATTAATAAATAATTTTTATAACGTGACGAGAGATCAACGAAAATATTCTAATATTAAAATAATATTTTAATTTCTCTCTTAACAAGAGAATTTTACAAAATGCAAAATAAAATGCAAAATAAGATCAATATATATAAAAAGGGAAATTATTTAATAAGTTTCTAAAATGTGACAAGTTAAATGAAAATATTTTATTTTGTTTTCTCTTTTTCTCTTTGTCTTTCTCCTTTTATCTTAAGTAAGTAATAAAACTGTTCATTACAGTTCTCTGGTAGAAAATGAGTTAATCAAAATCTCGCGTAAGCTACACAACGATTTATCGAACGCAACAGCAACAACACCAACACCAACAACAGCTATGCTAATTACAAAGCTAATTATGAAACGTCAAGCTTTCGATAAAGACTATATTCTGTTAGTCGTGTTGTTGTTCGTTTAAATTTTCCTCCGAGAAAATATGAAACGCGACAATATACCATTAAATGAAGCAAGGAGGTAAAATGAAGAAGACGTTTGATGGTGGAAGTAGAAAAGGGAAAGTTTGAGAAATAAGAAAAATAAAGGAAAGAGAGAATGAAAGAGAGAATGGGAAGAATATGGTACCCGAGGGGTGAACTAAAGTGTTTTCGTGAAGAAAGATTTTCGAGGAGTTAGAAAGAAAGAATAAACCACTAGAACAGAGAATTTTCCACAAATCTGACAAAAAAAAAGTGTATGTGTGATAAAAAGAAAGAAATAAAGTAAAAGAAATAAAAAAAGAAAAAAGACAGAATACAATAAGTAGAGAGAGAGAGAGTAAGAAAGAAGAGAGATAGAGAGAAATAAATTGTTATTAAATTATAAAAATTGAATTGTGTAATAATCATAATATTACGTAGAGATATTATTTATATTATTACAAATATTAATAAATCAATATATATATATATATATTATTTATTAATTAATATATAAAGTATATAATATATATTGCGATATTAAAATTATATTTATTATAATCTTAATAATATATTATATTTATATATAGAAAAAAAAATAAGAAAAAAAATAGAGATATAAAGAAAATAGAAATAGAAAAGGAAGATAGGAACAGACTTGAAGAAAACGCACGAATGGCTCGTGGATCTCACGTAGCAATGATACCCGTCACGATTCATTCCTTACGAGTACCCTGACCAAAATTCATCCCCCTTTACACAACCCTTCGCTATCCCAAGACGACTATTTTGTGGTGTGCGAAGAAGCTGCCAGGAAGATACTTGGAAACCAAGAAGCACGCGCAAAATGTAGACGTTCAGGACCGTGATAATGCCTTATTGTATATTTCAAATAAGAACGTTCCTTTATTGGATCAAATTCTTTCCTATTATTTATATTCATTCTTCAACTCTTTATTTGTAACCGTTTAAACGTGAAATTCATTAATTCATGAAATAAATAAATTATAGAAAGTTAAGAAAAAAGATGCCGAAATAAACGATAAACAATAGTAAACAAAATATAAAGTAAGAAATTGGTTAGAATTTATTACAGTGTTAAAAATTATAGTAAAATTCTCACCTTTTTTCTATAGTTCATGGGGGTAGACTTTTGTCACAATTTCGATCAAAAATAATCAAATAATACTAGTCACTGATAATAATTAATATTACTACAATCTATTCTCTCAAATTCGTTTATCTGCAAATTTATTCTTTTTTCACGTTAACGATCAATCTTAATGAAAGATTCACTGATTTTACAGAAAACAGAAATACGATAATAAGATTTTCTCTTTTATTGCTAACATTTCTAGTATCCTCAATTTGAAAATAATTCTAATTAAAATTGTGCTAATGTAAATAAAACATATGACTGTAACCAAAACACGTTTAATAGACCATAAAAAAAAGTATCACAAATAGAGAATCCCAAATGTAGAATAACAAAAAAAAAGAATTAAAAAGAATTGGTTGAAAAAAAATGTATGTAGTTACCGAAGACGTATGAGAGACTAAATTGTAAATTCGAAAAGTCATTTGTAAACGTTCATGGCGGTGATAATGATTTACATTATATATCGGAAATTCGGACGTACTTTATTGGATAAAACTCGTCTATATCGTTTTTGTGTTACTTAAATATATATATATATATATAAAAAGACAGGAAAGAAAAAAAGTGATACGAAAAAGGTTCCGAGGTTTTTTCGAAGATGCACGTTCAACTAATTGCAAGTTCCGAGAGCCATTTATTAGCCCGTTCGTAACGGCACGAAAATAATACCGAGCGTGTAACACCTGGTCACCGTTCTACACAGTTCGCCCTTCGATGTTACATACCATCACCAATATATATATATATATATATATATATATATATATATATATATATATATATAAATGTATATATACGTATACACCAGCTATCTCCGTTTCTCGTGCTAATTGCAAATTCGATCGATCGATCGACAGTCGAACTGCGTTGCTGTTACCCCTACCCAATATACCCTTACAACCCCCACTACTACCAACAGTACCCACCCCTTTCCCCTACAGCGTTAAATTCGATAGAGAAAAAAAAGAAAATGAAAGAGCAATCTATTTCGTTTCGTTATCGGCCAAGTTAAACTGAACCCTGAACAAAAAAAAAAGAAAAGAAAAAAAACGGATAGAACAGAATTTGCTGTATCAAATTTAATCAGATTAATTCGCGATGATCTAAAACTATTAGATGCTCTAATGAAATTTGATTTATGTATTTGATTGGTATTTTATATAATTGGTTTTGTATTTGCGATAAAATATTACTACTATGGAATATTAATGGTTATTATATTATAGGGATTTATATTTGAATTAAAGATATTTTTAATATAAATGATTTATATTTATTACGAAAAATATTAATATTCGATTCTGTAAAAGAGAAAGATTGAGTTATCTATAATTAATAATAATAATAATAATGAGGGCAACAGATTTGAATAAAATAAATCATAAATAATATTTTATATATATAATATAATTGGTATCGTAGAAGAAGGACGTTTAAATTATGGGAAAATATAAAAATTCATTATTGTTCCACACACACACACACAATCACGTAAGCAATTAATAATATTTTTCGAATACATACCATATATACTAACACCTTATTACAAATACTAACTAATATAATTTATATCTCGGACAAAATATTAATTCAATAAACGAGTCATTTGTTTTAACACAAAAATTAACTAAAAAAATGTTTATAAAATATTATCCCCTAAAAAGAAACAAAAGTATTATATTTCTTTCCGCTGGTATCTCAACCCTATCGTTCCTTACTTACAATTTATCGATCGAAATAGAAGGAGCTATCCTAAAAAAAGAAAAAAAATATACCAAACGGTAAAAAACAAAAAAAGAGAGTGAGAGAAAAAGAGAAAGAGGGTGCAAGTTTGCTCCTTTGCAATATTTACGGGCATCTCGACGTGTTTCGTGCTACGGAAAGGACAAAGACGACTAGACGTCCCGCAGTTTCGAGAAGGCGTCGTCGTGTACATAATACCCGATCGTCCGATGATATCGCCAACTCCACACGCCGTGCAACACGAAAGAGAAAAGAAAGAAGATATAAAAAGAAAAATAAGAAAAAAAGAGAGAGAAGAGAAGAGAAGAGAAGAGAGAAAAGAAAAGCAAGAACAAGAAAGACAGAAATATCCCTTCACACACACACAAATATATATCACACACGAAATATTTGTTCGCAGAAAAAGAATTTTTTGTATTTTTATTATATGGGTTTTTTCTGAAGTATATGAAAAAAGAAAAAAACACACACACACACACACATCAAAATAAATCCATTTTTGGTTCACCCAGTATTTACATATTTACTAAGCACCAAAGCCAAGGACCAACAAGAACTTTCAACAGAACAAAATGATGAGGATACCATGATGGCATCCTCGGAAGTAACTTTATACCACGGAATATCAGTACGAAACGATCTTTCTTCTATCTCATTCTCTTTCATTCTTTCATTCTCAAGACACCAAACACTTTTGTCCAACGAAATTCCCTCGGGGACAGGATGTTCCCCAGATCCTATCGAACATCCCGTAGAAATATTTACGAGAACGCGCTCTACCGGTGTAATTGGCACCGCTTAAAATACTCTCCACTACTTGCTGATCCTTGATTTCTCTTTCTCTCTTTTGTTTTGTTTTATTTTTATTTTTAAAGTTATATATTTCTTTACGCGCGCACGTTAAGAGAGAAATGTTAGCTGCGCGCGCAGCATACAACGAAAGCATGAAGTTAGCCGTTAATGAGATTTTACAATATGAAGTTAGCCGTTAATGAGAATTTGTAATATGAAGTTAGCCAATAAAGAAAGTTAAGTTTGAATATCTTATATCAACTTTTAGTTCATTATTTTCAATTGAATGAACGATCGAATGAAAAATAATTCCATGTTTAAAACAAACATAAACATATTTAAAAATATATACGAGTATATATTATATGTATAAATGTTTATTAATCGTGAACAAATATATATTATAATAACATTACTTTATAATATATTATGTTGTTAAATTGTGATCAAAATTGTGTAAACAAATTTTAGATTGATTTTTTGAAAGTTATTATTTAATTAATTTAATTATAATGTATCGTAAAATTATTGTATTTATTAACTCTTCTCACTGTTCTTGTTCTTTTACTCGTATGAATTGTTAGCGTATTAATTCATAGTTTTTTACAATTACGTCAAGGAAATATAACTTCTAACGCGCGCGTATATAATTACACGTGCCATTTTTATTTTTGTTCTTCCATTTTTCTCTCTTTCATGGTTCCTATCATTTCTATCTCTTTGACTCACCTCAGTCCTTCTCTACAAATTACTTCTTGTATGTTTTACTCGAAGAACGCGCGGAAAACAAGATCTAAGAGTCTTGATGAAGGTTTGGTGATGGAAAATAAAAGGGAATAAAGAGTGAGGGGGTCTTGGAGCTCGTTCTTAAAAATAATGAGCTTAATCTACTTGAATTTAACGAGCCGTGTCGTCCTAATGGCCGCGACACAACCGGACTGTTAAACTTGTCTTTATACCGGGTGAATCTAACTCTAACCCTTTTTGTATCAATAATACAACTAATGAAACTTTATTCATTTAAATCATTTCTTATGTAAAATATAATGGAAAAAGAATTTCTTTGTATAATATTTATAAATAGAATAATTTTAAATAGTTAATATAAAATATATTCATGTGTTTCTGTAATTTGTATATAAAATAATTACGTCAACGATCAATGCTGTGTGTGCAATGCAAAATAGAAACAAAAATATAATAAAAGCACACAATGTAAAAAAGAAATAATTTCAAGATATTCTTTATATAAGAATATTTTTTATATATCGAGAGATTAATCCCAAACTCAACAGTTTCTTCCTATTGAAATTTACTTCCAGTTTAATTATTATAAGCATCATTACAATTAGATCCTATCTCAATAATACATCGTTGTTTCAGTACCTTAATTACTTCTTCCTTATAATCAGAATAACTAATTTCGTTATTGACAACCCTCTCTATTTGTTTTTTAATTAGAATTTTACCTAGAATAAGCAGAACAACAAATGTACAAATAATCCTTAGCTGTTAATAGCAAGCATCAAAGAATACAGTATACTTTTATAATAATTATCGATTTTATTCGCGATTAGAATGAAATCTTGTTAAATCGAAAATTCCTAAAAACTTTTTTCGGAAAATTCGGATTAATCTTTGATACTTTTATAATAATTATCAGAAAAATGCAAGCAAGTAAGTTGTACAAATTTTAGCGATAAAAATCATGAAAATTAAATGCATAGTTTTATTTATAATTATAGTAATCAAGATATTAACTTTAAAAAGAAAAATTACACAAGAAGGGGTCAAACAAATGTATCTAAAAAAACAAAAAAAATAAGACACATTTGATCATAAATATCTTTCCTATCTCTTTTAACCATAAAATTATTAATAATATTTATCAAAAAAAAAAAAAAAAAGAAACATTTCACATATGAAATTTATTCTGAAAAAGTAAAAGATTACACAAGAAACGTCCAGGAGGAGAGAGAGAGAGTTTATCTATAAAATATTAGATATACTCTATCATAGATATCTTTCCTATCTTTTGATCTGAAAGTTACCAAATCAAAAGGATCACCCTGTGTATATAAACGTACACATACATAGATGCATGCACATAGGTGGAACACGATATGGAATCTTTTATACCAGACTTGATTAAACCTTGTAACGTGTAGAGATACTTGTAGTCGCTTGGGTACCTTGATTTATGAACTTTTCGAAAAAGAACGATCCTCTTCTAGGGTTGAAAAGGAAAAGAGTAAAAAGTCGAATAGAAAAAAAAGATTCAAAGAGTTGTATCTATTAGAATATATATATCTGTATACTTACACATATACATACTCACATAGATACATATATACGTATACACTCATAGATATATCGCGTTCGCTTTTAAAGAAGAATTTACGCTTACATAAGAGAGGGCTGGTAAACGAATTTACGCTAACACGCCTCAACTACATTCATGCATAGATATATGCATACACATGCATAGATAGATACATACATGCATACATAGTAGAAGGATAAGGTTCACGGTTACAATTCCGCGTGCGTTTCGAGGGAACGAAATTGGCGGAGAAACGTGTACAGCGTACGGGAAACGGGAATCGAGAAAAACGAGAGTTCCTAAACATTAGCAAGAAGTCTCGAGGAAAGGGAAAGGGGTGGGGGTGGGGGTGGAGGTGGAGGTGGAGATGGGGGATTATAGAGAGTAAGAAGAAAAGAGAAGGGAAATGTACCTTTCGAGAAAATAGGTAGGATCGTAAAAATCCGAAGACTAGTAACTACCGCAAACGAAGAAGATTCTTCTTTTATTTTTCTTATATTTTTACACACACACACACACACACACACAGACACACAACGAGCTATAAAATGTGAACAATATTAACCGACCAACACATTTGCAAGTTATTCTAATCGAACACACAAATCAATTTTATGATTTATTTTATATTTCAATTATTTAAATAATTAATTGAAGAATTTCAATTAGTTATTAGATAATTCGGTACAAAATATGAATAATTTTAATTGAAAATAATCGAAGTAATAGATCGTTTCATACTTGTTAACATAATTGTACTAATTAATGGAGTGAACATTTACACTTTATATGTTAATAAATACAGTTTAAATTACAAAAAAATGTAATTGAACAAATTCAACTAATTAATAGGTTTCTAACTGAAAATAATCGAAGTAATCAAACGTTTCATATTAATTGTATAATTAAGCGAGTAAAAAATTACCCTTTTTTTGGCTATTTATTTCATAATATAAATAATTTTTGATATGAAATAAATCATAAAAAAAAAATGTTTTAACATTTATACGATTTATAGTAAAAATTATTACAATTACAATTATTAGTTCAGTGTTATAATTAACGACACATATAAATGAACGAGACAACGCACGAATGTTTGATATATTAACGGAAATAATTCAAAATTACATTGAACTGATGAAAAATTCATCCGAACGAATGACGCAATCGTATAAAATATTCCGTTACTTGGCGATTCTTGTAATCCGATTCGCTTACAGATACATACCCTGTATAGATAGAAAGAGAGAAAGGGAATGATAAGGGGGTGGAAGAGAAGGTGAAAGAGATGAAAGAGAATGAGGACGAAGAGGAGGAAGAGAGGAAGTGAGAGATTCGTTGGATACGAAACGAAAAGCAAGAGAAATATTCGGTCGTGATATTCCGCGGATAATAATTCCGCTTATCGATCTTCGCGTTAACGCATACTACATAAAATCAATACTCTCATTCCGACATGCGTAATAAATTTTAACTATGCACCGTGCACGGTTCATCGCGTCGGTAGTTGCCAATTTTATGAACATTAGCTTTGATATATATATATATATATATGTTAACGTCATAGCCGGAAATCCGCCATTGCTAGTAATTCCTCGGCATTCTCATCAATGCAAAGAGCATTCCGATGAAGTCAGAAACAGAAGAATTCTTACAGTTTTGTCTAGGCATCGAACATAATAAAAAGTTCTGGTAAATATTTTTTATACTAAAAGAGTGAATAGATTTTAATGAAACTTATATTAAATTAAAGTACACTCTTTTATCTACGCGTAGAATACCATATCAAGTTATAAATTTAGCATGTAAAGTTCAGAAAATATCAGAGAATGCGATGCTGCAAATTTTTCCAACTTTCCCATTTCTTTGAAAAGTTTTGGYAAATATTTTTTATACTAAAAGTGAATAGATTTTAATGAAACTTATATTAAATTAAAGWACACTCTTGTGTCTACGCGTAGAACACCATATTGAGTTATAAATTTAGCATGTAAAGTTCAGAAAATGTCAGAGAATGCAATGCTGTAAATTGTGCATCTTTGCAATTTCTTTGAAAAGTTTTGGTAAATATTTTTTATACTAAAAGTGAATAGATTTTAATGAAACTTATATTAAATTAAAGTACACTCTTTTGTCTACGCGTAGAATATCATATCGAGTTATAAATTAATCTGAAAAAGTTCATAAAATAGCAAAGAATGCGATGCTGCAAATTGTTTGTTGTAAAAATGTTGTTACCAGTTGCTAATAGTATTGCAATTTTAATTAAAACTTAAATTTATTCGTCAATTTCAAGATGTTGAAAATATTTGAGCATCGAGAAAAAATAAAACTAATCTATATATATATATATATATATAAATTGGAAAAGATCAGAACGGTTAATTCTTGTTCCATTTGGAACGAAAATAAGTAGAAATACGAAGTAAAGGTGGTTGGTTGTACAAGAAGTGGTAGAAGCGATCCAGCTCGAACAAGTAAGAAGAAGGAGTGCATTTCTAAAGGAAAGGTAAACCTAAAGAGGTCCGCAGAGTCAACTCTCGATGCTGCTTCTCTCGCGGTAATTACTGTTTCTCCACCAACAACTCGACCGTGTTACCGTAATTTTCTGGAAGAAGGGCCTCGTACCGAGATCGTCGATGTCCCATTCGAGTTCTCTTACATTTCTCTCTTCCTTTTTCCCCTCTCTCTCTTTCTTTCTTTCTCTTTCTTTCTTTCTCTTTCTTTCCATTACTTTTCCTTTATCCTTCTGTCGAGTAAAGTAGATTATTTCAAACACAATTTAATGTCTATTTGTTAACAGTAATTTAAAAACATTTCTATTTATTTCGTCACTATTTGTAAACATTTTTAATTATTGGATCAGTATTTATTAACATTTGTATTTATTTCGTCATTTGTTAACATATTTGTTAACATTCTTATTTATTTGATTAATATTTTAAATATATGGTCAACATTAGTCTTCAGTTGACTAAGTATACGTAAACCATCGATATAAATTTAGTATTAAATCCGAGTTAGTTTGATTGAATATTTAAACAAGATTAGAAATCTAATTTTCAAGATAGATTAACCTTAATCTTAATCGTATTACAATCGATAAAATAATCAATTTTCTACTTTGGAATTGAATTCTCTGCATTAAATTTAATTGGTTTCATGCATTTAATTTTTATTGACATTAATAATAAATACATATTATTAAATAAAAATGTGATTTTATATGTCATTTAAACCAGTATTGAATGAACTATTATCTGTATCTAATTGTAAAAAACTATTCCGGTTGTAGACCGGTCATTTGATCGGTTACGGTATAAATAAGTAAATATACATAAACTATCAGTAAGTTTGATATCGAAGCAAAGCTAGTTTCAAATAAATATAAATATATAATCAAGTTTAGAAATCCAATTTTCAAGTTAGATTAACCTTAAACGATTCACAACCGATCGAATTTTTAATCAAAATTCTGGATGTAACGTTATCCCTTCGATTCATTTGAATTTATATCTATTAAATAATTATATGAAAAAAAATATATAAATCAAATAATTCATATTTATATAAATCAGTATCAAACTTTGAATAAAACCTAATATCTTAATTCTATTATAAAATATCGACTTAATAAAAAGTAACATCTATTCTACAAATAATTCAGTCGGGAGGAAAGAAAAAGATTGTCAAGAATTAGATAAAAAAAGAAAAAGACAAAACCAAAAGCAATCAGATTAGTAGCATTTCAAAAAGATGCATCTTCTTTCTCCATCTGTAAGTTTAGGAAACATAAATCACGCGTGTAAGCGACGACATCAGGAGGATGAAGTGGAAAAAGAGTAGGAAAGTCCCCCAAAAAAAGGTTTATCGTAAAACAAGAAGCCTTGTTCGGTTTACGCCTGCCATCGATGAAACCACGAGCGAGTGTTAAAGTATAGCCATGAAAGAGGGTTCTCCTTTCGATGCACGTGAGAAACGAGACACGTGGGTATCGCTTGAGAGACCGGTTTTCAAGCACGTGTAACACTATTTGTATATACAGTCGGTCACGAAAATATTCGGATACCAATATATACATTTGTGAAATTTATATTCTGTATTTTAATTAAATAATAATTTAAAATTCTCTCCAGAAAATTATTAATACAATGTTTGTAACAATCAAGAGTCAATGGTCAACAAGTATTCTTCAATTGCGTTTAAAATTTATTGAGAAATAAATCGTTAAAGTAAGAACATATCATCCGATATAAGACAGTTAGTCATTTTCTACTAAAAAAGGAAACATTGTATCGCAAAATTGTAAGTTTTTTAAATATTAACACTTAAATGACAGCTTATTATTTCCCATAGGCTTACTCTAAGATCTGCCATTTTCTCATTTGGAAATGAACAAATTAATGTTTGTGATGATGATCGAAGAATGAGAGTGTAACAAAATACAGAACATAAATATCAAATCTATACTATTGTCCGAATATTTTTGTGACTGACTGTACGTAAATGTATGTAAGTATATGTAAGTAAATATATCTTTCTTGGCCACACTCGACTTCTCATTTTTTTTTTACATCCATATACAAATACACACCCAAACTCTTATTTGCACACATCTGTACGCATATCTCGCATGATTCTGCTTACGAAAGCTCACTAAGAAGAAGACTACTTACTTGTGCAGTATTCCTGTCATGTTCACGCCAAAAGACACTCGCGTTCTCGAGAATACACGTGTTTTCGATATCGATTTAAACGATTCGTCGATAAAATATCAACAGCTTCTTTTGAATTCTTTTTATTTATCATCATCGTCATCATCAGGATGAACATGGTTATATGATTGAAATGTTTCTCTGTATACAGTGACTTCCAAGAATATTCGGATGATGCAATATGATTAAATTTGTTAGTTTCATTTTACGGTTTTTTTTTCGAAAGCAATCATTTTGATTATTTATTAATTTTAATAAACGTATACAAGTAATTGCAATTTTCAGTTAACTAGAGTAAGTTTATTTCAATGATATATTTTTATCAAATTCGAAAATACAAAGTGCCATTTAAAAAAATAAAGGTAGCCTTAAAAAACATTATAAAAAATATATTATTTCTTTTAAACTTTTTTTTATTGCAGTGTATAGCCAATCAAAAACAGATCAACTTTTGTTTAAAGTATTTTTTATCAAGTTATCGCAAATATACTTGAAAAATCGTGACTAGAGTTCTGTGGGACACCCTGTATACTACATACATATGTCACAAACGAGTCATATATGTATCTATCACGAAAAGAGCTCGAGTTAGGTTAACGATCTATCAACGTCAACATTAACACGCTATCAAAAAGCTTCGTGTAACTTCTTAATAATATACTACGTTTCAGTCTCTCTGGCACTTTAATTATTTTTTTCTTCCTTTTTTTTTCACTCTCTTTGTCTCTCTCTCTCTCTCTCTTTCTCTTTACATCCTTTTTAGTTTCACAGGACATACGAGACACGATAAACAACACACGACATTGAACACACGCAACAACACGATAAATACTTTCTACAGTTTTTGCACCCCTTTATAAGGATTTCTTTAAGCCGAAAGGAAGAAAATAAAAAGAAAACTGAATAAAAATGATAAGAATAATAAAAGTGAGGGAAATTATTTGGAAGAACGTCTGTGTTCTTTCTCTTATCTTTATCTGATGCCAGTATATAACACAAAAGACGAGTCTACAGGGAACTGATAACACTCTTGTTCGTCTACCTTTCTACGTATCCTATCTGTCCTACCACAACGTAGCAAAAAGGAAGGAGTGGGGGTAGTGTGAAAGTGTCCTTTGAAGAGAAACACTCACGATGTTCTCAGTAGAACGGATGTATAGAAAGGGAAAGAGGATCGGGGGAAAAGGGTTGTGGTAGAAATGATACTAGTGGGTAGAAAGGGCTCGTAATTAACCAGAACCCTGAATATACCATGTTGATGAATCTGACCTCGAAAGCTTGACTTTAGTCTTCCCTTAGGCATTTGTTAACCTTCCCTTCTTTTTGCATCTACATATATATATACGATGATTTACATTAGTTGTACAATTCAGGAATATCTGTTTCAAGTTAAACAAAATTAATGTAATATAAATATTAGTAATTAGATATGCGGATGTGTTTGCGCAAACGCATATTTTTATAAAAAAAAAAAAAAAAAAAAAACAGATAAAACGATGAAAAACCCGGACAGAAATTTGTTTTTCTGATTGGCGGATTTAAAAAATATTTTGCACATTTTACATTTTTTTCCATAATCCATATGCTTTGCATATTTACATTTAATAACATATGCAAAAATATATATTGCGTGTTATTTGCTATGCATATGCATATGTCATGTTTATCTGGAATATCAATCGCAACAAATTACTTTCTTCAATCAGTAAACATAATTAAAAATGTTTTTCCAAGGATATTTGAAATTCCCCTAACCGATAGGTACTATAAATTTAAATAAATTTGCGTCACGTATTTCATTTATGTTCAAGAAAAATATGAAACAAACAAAAGTCACTAATTATAATTCCACGCAAACTAAAAAAAAGAAACAATAGTCATAATTTATTGTAACTATATAATAATTTAAAAAATTATTAATATTATAATATATATTGCGAATACTAAATTGTATAGAATATTAATACATTGCTTATTATACTACATATAATATATACATATTTTGCATAATTGTAATAACCATTTGCATATTTCATATGCATAATAAATGTCATACATTTCTTGCATATTAATCATGTATAAAAATTCTGCCTATTAATTAGTTTAAAATAAATAATAAAAAAAAAAAAAAAAAAACAACCGCCCTTCAAAAGATTTATATACACGTATACATAAATAACTAAGTACATACATATTGATATCTTTCTCTAAAAAAAAAAAAAAAAAATGTGTCTGATGAAAAATCTTATAATTTGAATAATTTTAACACTTCAAAATTAAAGTTTGAAAAGAAGATTAAAAAAAAGAAACGACACGGTTAGTCTCGGTCCGATGCTTTTAAGCAAGCTTTCAGTGGGTGTTTAACCACCAAGCAGCTTCATGATTACAGGAAAGACTCTGTTGAGATGGTTGAAAGTCTATTACTTGAGGAAAAGAGAAAGAACGATAAGAAAACGATCTTATGTTAGTTGAACGTTTTCTGCTCTGAAGAAAAGACTAGAGGCGGCCCCCACATCGAAGGTGAGTACCGTGGACCCAACCGTGTTACGATGTAATCTTGAAAGAAGAAGAAGAAGAACGCCGAAGGGAATGAGGGGAAACGAAAAGGGATAGAGATTATGCCAGAGATCCCTTCGAGCAATCTTGTTAGCGCTAACTCGATGTCCGTGCAAAAGAAAAGACCATGTCGTATAATGCTTTACATAGGGTGTCCAAGATTCTTCAACTCTCATTTTCTTACATTCGCACAGTATCCTATTCAGTGGATAAAAGTAACTAATTTTAAACGTAAGATGATATTAATTTTAGACCCTGAAATATCTTGGGGGTGGGAGGGGGGTGAATGTGTAATTTATTTATAAGAAATTTTAATAAATATATCGATTTATTGTTAATAGGATGAATGCCACGGTTGAGGGGATGGGACACTGATGAGCATCATAGCATTCAATGTGTTAATGTTACCGTTAAAGTGCAGAAATCAGTTATTCTGCAGATTAACTAAAAGATGATCCGTTAAAGTATCTGCAAATTCTTAGAAAATCTGCATATTACCTACTAGGCACTCGTTAAAGTGAAAATAAGATCTTTACTGGAATAACAGTAACGAGTTTACTGTTATTGCATATTCATTAATTAACAAATATAAATATACAAAATGATAGTAATACCTAACTCTAAATAGAAACAATAATTAAATTCATATGATTAATATTTCTTTGTAAATTGATAAGAAATTCATTTGTAAAATTGCAAGTTTATTTTCTTACAAATTACAAAGTCCTTACACCATCTCCCTCATATTTCCCTGTGTATCGTTTGTTTAGGGTGAGAAACTCAATGACATCGCAATACCCTTAGAGACCGATGAAAAGGAACTCTCTCTTACTACGTTAAAGGAAAATACAAGTGGAACCTTCGAGAGGAGTCAGATCGATGACACTGTCAACACTTTATAGAACACGTTTGAAAAGTTCGTGACCGGATCTTCAAGTATAAACTTACTTCGAAAGGAAGGGATGTAAAACGATAGGGTAGATCTTTAACAACATTCTCAAATGTCTTCTCCTTCTTTTACCCCTCTTCTTCTCTCCATTCGTTTTCATTAAGAAAGAGAAGATAATTCCAAAAGTGTTCGCAATTTTCTCAATAAACTTTAGAACTAGTTGACTAACCTGTTAAAAGAACTGTGCACGATAGTTCGTGAAGTAAAATAGAAATATCAGTTTGCGGAAAGGACGTCTGAGACTTAGCCAAATAATATAAAAATGTATGAGTAAAAAGTCAAAATGGAGAAAAGTAAGATATGAATAAGAAGGGTAATTTCGATGAGAATAAAACTGGTTGCTTTTATTGTTCGGTAATGCGGAAAAGCTCGCGAGGAGGAAAATTTCTTCAAACTAGTAAAGGCTCCTTTTTAGCATCGGCATAACGCTTACCCTATCGATTTTCCATTCTGGCAAAGGCGTCCGCAGACGTCGTCGTCGTCGTCGTCGTTCTAGTCGTCGTTGTCATCCTACTCGTCATCGATAATTTTCTTGACTACACTGCGACATTGGAAAGATTTTCTGATTTCTTTCCTCTTCAATGAAATATATGATAAATAAGAATATAGGGTGGTTTTCAGATTTTTCTATGCGATACTATATGACTCTTATTTAATACATTAGATTTGTACAACAATTGTTAAACTTAACGATTACATTAATATCTGTATAATCCTTAATCACACATATGATATTTATTTTGAATTAATATTATTTTTTTTAATATACATATAACTGTTCTCTAATAATATTTAATCAGTTGAGTTTTATTAGAATATGTAAAACTTTACTTCAACTATACTGTAATTATCCTCTATGTGTAATATTATGAAATAAATTAATAAATCTGTATAATAACCAACTTTTTTAAACCAAAACTATTATTCCTTAAATTACATTTCATTATTTTTACAATACATTTATATACACTAATAAAACTACTCTCTTAAATAATTCAAGTAATTATTGCTACTTTATTAAAAATCAAGGTATTGGGATGTTCCATATAAAGTACTGTTCAATATTAGGTACAGTTACTTTCAGAGCTATGAATTTAAAGAAGAGAGTCACGTTTTCCGATAAGAAAAATCAAGAATCTAACTGTAGCTCATCAATATCAGACAATTCCCTTAAGATTTTCTTCAGGAAATTAAAGAAAATCAAGAATCAATTCAGCCGGTTTCAATTACTTCCAAACATCCTAAGCACTCTGGACATGCACGGCTAATCATCTAAATTCCCTTTGTGCGTGAATCCCAGCCGGTCAAACTGACCTTCCTAATCAAAATCAAACAAGTATCTACACCGACATCCCAGTCCAATAACATGGATCGAAAGTCCAATTTACCGCAGCAATTTCGAACAAGGATTAAAGTACGGGCACTTGCTTGTTATTGAGCTATTATCAGGAAACATCCAGAAACGCCCGAAAGCCCATTAAAATTATGCCAACGCATTCGTACCTAAAGCCAACCAGATCCCAGTCCGGCAAGCTTGCGAATAATACACTAGTATTATCGGCATGCAATCATTTGAATTTTATAATATTAGTTTCGTTGAATTTATTATTTCTAGACTTTTTCCTTTCTATATTATTCTTATGATTCACAAAGGGTATATACGTATCTAACTGTATATTTGTACATGTGTTATATACTTGTTGAAAACCATAATTCATATCCATCATTTAATTAATAATATTAGAGGATATAACAAAATGTGGCTACTGTTTACTTGATCAGAATTCTGTCAAATAAATGCTCCATGCATAACATAAATATTTTTTTTTCAATATGTATAATTATAATACTGATAAAACAAAAAAACCGTTTCAAAATGTAAACCCAAGAAATAAGAGCTTAAGAAAAATAACTGAAAAGAAAAGCAAGACTTTTTGCTAAAATTTAAGCAAAAATTCAATTAGCGATCGTCGGAGGACGACTAAAAAAAACAAGAAAAAAGATAGAGAGAAAGAGAGAGACAGAGAGAATTTGTGAAAAGAGCGTAAGAATAAAAAAAAAAAAAAGAATCTTCGGTCCAGGGATGAAAGAAAGAAAGAAGAAAAAACAAAATTTTAAAGTAGTATTTCCCTCTCTCTTTCTCTCGGTTCTTACGCGTTTTCCTATCAAGGAATCGATCGTAGCCCCGATCCTCATCCTCTCTCATCACCATCCACAGTAGTTACCACGAGTCCCGTTAAAAATCCGCCGCGAAAATCCAAGCAAGCAAGCGAGCGCAATTAAACCGACAAATAATTGCATCGCCGTGATATCCGAGGACGGTGAGAAAAGAAAAGAAAAGAAAAAAAAAAAAAAGGAAAAAAAAAAAGAGGAGTCGAAATAATTAAACGAAAGCGTTGACCAAATGTAAGGAAAGATAAAACAAACAAAAACGTTGAAGAAGAAAAAAGCAGTCCTGAAAAAAAAAATATCCAAAAAGGAAAGAGACCCAAAAAGTGAATTCAAAACGGTTTCCCCTTCCTTTTCCTTAACCCCAAAAAAAAAAAAAAAAAAAAAAAAAAGAAAAAATAGGAAAAAAAAAGTGGGGCGGGCAAAAAATAATAAAAGATCTGAGAAAATATTTCTTTCCATTTCGAAGGGAACGAACGTGAACATGAACATCAAAGAAGCAAAAGCCAACGAGCAAACGTTTTCATGGTCGTCTACCGTGCG
The DNA here is from genome assembly GCF_001313835.1 of Polistes canadensis. Taxonomy (NCBI): domain Eukaryota; kingdom Metazoa; phylum Arthropoda; class Insecta; order Hymenoptera; family Vespidae; genus Polistes; species Polistes canadensis. The sequence goes on along the minus strand of NW_014569631.1, from coordinate 411,052 downwards.
ACGAAACGTAATCGGCGACCACACCGCGGTTGGAATCCATTAAAGAACCACAGACACTTGCTGTACTAATAATGATCGTAAAGCCACGAAAGCTCCAACGTGGTACATGGGTGACTGGGTGATTGGGTGGCTGGGTGAATAGGAGGGTGAGAGAAATAAAAGGGATGTTAGTAGGGATGTGCTTTATAGAAAGAGAAATATAGATAGATAGAGACAGGAGTAAAAAGGGTTTCCACGGTAACTGGGTGTGTGTGTGTGTGTGTGTGTGTGCATGGACAGAGACCCGGCACAAATTTAATATCCGGAAGTTCATAATGACACCCCAGGAAAATGAGCCCAACCCCTCATACCCCTCTACACCCTATTTCTATCCCTCTCACACTATCTTTGTATCCATCCATCTCGCTCTCTTCTATACGCCAAGAGGAGTAAGCAAATAAATAGGAAGAGAGAGAGAGAGAGAGACAGAAGGATTACACGTAAATTTAGCGCGCACGAACGCTTTATTACTAGGGTGGAGGATTCGAACCCTTTGCTCTTTCTCTCTCTCTCTGTCCCTTTCTCTCTTTCGCATGACCTTCCTCTTTTGCTTAAACCCCTTTTTTCTTCCTTTAGAAAAACATCACAGAGAAAAATAAAACAAACCTTCCGTGGTTGTGATGATCGTTAAAGAAAGCGCCCGAATTTTCGCATAATTAAAATCTTAAATATATTTCTCTCTCTCTCTCTCTCTCTCTCTCTGTTTTTTTTTTTTTAATCACATGCATTAATCGCTTGGATTAAATGTCAACCCTTCTTTACCTACCTAACCTCAATATTTATTTAAAAGAAAAAAACAATTAGAAGAAATGTTGAGAAAAAGATTGCTGAAAGGCAGGAATGTTTAGTTACGTTAACAATGAGAATAGGAAATAAAATGAAAAATATGAAGTTGGACAAGTCTATGTGCGGGTTTTTTGATTAAACGTCAGCGCTATTACAAGTCGACTATTCCTTCTCATTACTTCCTTATTTACCAATCGTTAACGTTTACTTAAAAAATAAAAAAGAAAGAAACTAAAGTAAATGTTGAGGAAAAGATTGTTCGTAGTCAGGAATTCTGTTTGGTATGCAGAGAATAAACGGAATTTCCGAAAGGTGGCTGATGCGTAATGCTTAGAGATCACCAAGTTAGAAACAATCTCTTTCTCTCTTTCTAATACACAACAAGACAGAAGGATACTCTCACATATATAGAAGATCCAATGTGGTAACACAGGTCAGCAGAAGTGCATTGAGTATAGAGTAGGACGCGTTCTATCGGATTAGCTTTGTCGACGGTAACGGCATTCGCAGCTCGCATATTAGCAAAGGCACGTAGCAACGGGACACCTCTATAGAGTCTCTAGGGTCCCTAGACTATTCCTACCAGCTAGCTATTCCTTCCAATGCACCACAAACCACGATCAAGAGTTAATCAATGATCTATGTTACTATGAACCTACACGACGAATCCTTGACATTCGATATATAGCAAACGAATTCATAGAATTATTATAAAAATATATTGAATTGGTTATAATATATTTCAATTATTATAAATAAATTTATACAGGATAAAATTCTTTGAAGAATCTTGATCAATAGAAATTATTCTGTTATTAACAGTTGGTAATTATCGGTAATATTTTTATCAAGAATTTTCAAAAGAGCTTCAACGTGTGTGTTAAAGGACCGGTTCCTTTGCTCGGTACTACGTTATTTTTATTTATCGCTAAAAATGCCGCTGTAGATGTGATATCGATTGTTGTTGCGCTGTGAATTGTTGAACCGAGGCTCAGACGATGCACCCGCTTGATGAATTCGTTCCTTGTAGATACGTGATTTTCTGCTACGATGCTTGCGTTTTTCTTTCTTGTGGTTCTGCTGCGTCATCAGGAACTACTGATGCAATTTCGAATAGTCGTTTTTCGTGATGTTGAGTGAATCGATTGATGATGATTTAATGCTGAGACAGGACTTATTTCTTTTCAAGACTAAAAATGTTAATCCTTCACCTGGCGAGGCCTTAGTCAAGTGACTCTGTGTGTGTTTGTGTTTGAGTTTAGACAATATAATATTTATTAATTAAAAGACAATAAATGTTTAGTGCCAGTTAGGTTTTCCCTAACAAATATATTAATCAAATTACCCAATCTATGCAGTCTCGACTAACAGAAGGAGAATGAGACAAACACAAGCGGATATAATAGAGAATGGTAAGTTGAAATAGATACAATTAGTAATAATAATAAGGATATAATAAACGCAATGAAATCTATACAATACAATATAATACAAAAGGTATAAATCACACAAGAAATCAAATAAAGAATATTATAAACAAAAGTTGAATATAGAATAGATTGATCGATAATCTAATATCAAAGACAATTATAAACGATACCATTATTATCGAATAAAGTAATGTACAAGTTAACAGGTGAAATAAATTCCTATCAAATTTTGACTAAACCGAGCCTATTAATTGGTTCAATCAACGTCGCATATTTATTTTATTCGTTAGAAAAGAATAAAAAAAAAAGCAAAAACAAGAAGAAAATAATTGAAAATATAAAAGGGAAAATAATCGTTCGGAAAGGACTCGTTTACTTTCCGATTTTTCTTTTAGATTCAACGTTAGGTATATATAAAGAAGATAAGAGATAAAGGGAGGGTGAGGAGGGGGAAGGGGGAGGTTAGAGATAGAAAAAGGCAGGTGAATCGATCGTAGTTTCCTACGGTTACTTTTCGCGAGCGTGTTTTGCCAGGTTTTAATTAATTTCTGTGAAAGAGGAACACAGAAACAGAAAGAAAGAAAAGGAATGAGAGAGAGAGAGAGAGAGAGAGAGAGAGAAAGTGAAAATGAGAATGAAAATGAGAGAAAGAGGACAACGATCGCGAAACGAGAAATGTCGCTTTTGAGGTAGTAGAAACGAGGGATTTCAACGTTGCGTTCATTCCTCCCTGCTTGAGGATTAATTAAAATCGTTGGTAATTTGCGAAAAAGATAGAAGGTAACAAAAAAAAAAAAAAGTGTGCTCGCGAGAGCGAGAGATCGTTTGCATTTTGCGACTATTCTATTACGTGATGATACACTGCTACCGTTACCTATTATTACATAAGAATACATATATCAGATCATTTGAGTGATCTCTATGTTTTGTACCGATTTATATATTTATACATTTACTTAATTAATATATATATTCTTAAATATATATTTGTTTCTTTTGTTTTTTTTTTTTAATTTTACTTCAAAATCAGCAAGTATTTTTCGGTTTCCCGGAAAAATACCAATTGCCAATTTTAAACGAAAATGTAGAAACCGAAAATATCTTTATATTAATCGCAAATATATTTATATATACATTTATAAAATACGACAAAAATATTTCAAACGATCCAATACAAATTATACAAAACGTGGGTAATTGATTTAAGTTACACAAATAGAGCACTTTTTTTCTATTCCTCTTTCTATCCACCTATTATACAAAGTGTATCGAAAAAAATATTCGAAGCCACTTTAGTTAATTTTAATTGGACTAAATGAAATATTAATTAACGTTACGACAATAGCACCGAATTCTACGATGCTTCGGAAACGTTTTACCCAAGGGTACATAAAACGATTCCGTGCATACATATACACATATATGATTATGTGAATATGTGTGCACATGAATCGAGCAGTTCAATATTAATTATCAGCGCATGAGAGAGAATTTCTCTCTCTCTCTCTCTCTCTCTCTCTCTCTCTCTCTCTCTTTCTTTCTCGTTCTCTATGGACACACGCACACATAACTCGCACAAGGATATATAGAAGTACGTTTGCTTTTCCAACGTGAATATTCGAATTAATTTCTGTTTTGTGAATAAAAATAAAAAGGAAAGGCCCTCTAACGATAGGTCATTTTATTTTGATACAATTCATTGATAACAATCCTTCAACTATCATAATCGTTATCGCCATCGTTATAATCAATATCACATCGTCTATGGTTGGTATCATCGTTCTATTAATTTTTTTTTCTTTTTGAATGAAAAATGTTAAATGAAGTAAACATTAATGTAATCCATGGCTTCTTCTATATCAAACGATAGGCTAACTAAGCTACGGGCTATTATCCATTCAACGCGAATTATAATCGTTATCCCAAGCGTTTACGTTTTCACGCGATAAGAAGGATTAAATTCGCGTTTGATCGAACGATGCTATTATATGCAAAGCAGCTTTTGAAAGGGATTCTATTCTCTTGTCAAGAGTGAGACAGAGAATACGAATGATTCTGTAAGTGATATATGTATATGCTTGTGTATTTGTGTAACATCTACACACATTGATATTTACGAAGAGAAATCAGAAACAGCAACGTATCATATGTACAACTCGCCTCGTAGCTATCAGACAAAGTCCGCTAATTGGGATTAATTCCTGTTAATTAATTAAATCAAGGAATGTGCCAGTTAGTCTGTGCTACGTGAGAAAGAGAGAGACAGAGACAGAGATAGAGATATGTACAGAGAGAGAATCAATGGTTGAAACTCACGAATTGCGAATCGGTTCTATGAAATATGCAAAGGGGATGAGTAACTAGAATGAGGATCTATACACATGGGGCTAGTGTACGCATAATAAGGTAGCAACTTGGAAACCTTAGAAGCGCAGATAATAATCATGTAAAGCTGCTTCCCAACGTTTCTGCAAATCACTGAGTATTTCATCCAACAAACTCCTATTCTATTTATTTATCTTTCTATATCTCTAACAACCAATCCTCACAATCCCTTCACATCCATTCTCAAATTTACTACCTAGAATTCCTTAAAAGAGAATATGAAAAGTAAAGAAGATGATACAGCAGTAGGATTCATTTATTAAGTTGAATATTCATTCGTTGTGTATGCTCATGTCAGTAATATGGTTTTGTTTGAAAAGATAAGTGTTGTATCGTTGTATAGAAACTTTCATCTTTTATTAAAGAAAATCTTATTTGCTATCCTACATTTTCTCATCCAAATTTTCAAGTAATTTTAATTGTGAATCAAATTTCAGCATGAAATATAAAACTGTTGAGACCTTTTACTCTACTCATCTGTCATAGAATACGAATATACGCATGTAATAAATGGACACACACTTTTAGGAATTATTCAATTTAAAAAACAAATTATCTTGAAATAATTTAATCAATACCAAACTGGAGTATCAATAAAAATGATCATTATTTTCTATTTAATTTCAATAACTAAAAATTAATAGAAAGAAAAATTCTTATCACAACAATTTAATCAATTGATTTCTAACCTAATCAATACCATCGACAACGACGATCGTTACGTTCTATTTAATCTCTATTACGAACGAAAAATGTATAATATAATATCGAGATGAATGCTTACAGTTTATCGAAATAAATACTTCCTGAAAAGATTTCCTCCAATGCTCGGAGCTGTTTTGGTTTGGTAATTTAAACCGATAACGAGTCTACGAGTCGAGATTTATGCGTTCCTAGTATCATATAAATTAATGCATAAATACAATATATGTATTATATAATATAGAGTTCATTTAATAAAACAGAATCGTTTAATGTTGCTCGTTTCTAATAGAAAATATTTATTAAATAATAATAATAATAATGGCTTGCTTAATATTCATAGAAAATCAAGCAATCAAAAATTAAAAGAAAAGTAAGAAAATTTAAAAATAATATTAAATTGACCGTAGAATGTTTATGTAGATGAATATTTTTGAATATATTAAGTTAACCCAGTGGTTCCCAAAATATACACCACTGCGGCACCCTGTGGAAATGATTTTCTTATGAAATTTCATTATTTTAATTACATTTGCGAGTTCTTATTTGGAAATAATAATAAATAATAGTTATATCCAGTTTGATTTCATAACTTGAGAAAATTAGCAACAATCGGCAGGCTCATCCACCCCATAAATTATTATAATTACTTGAATTTATTTAATTATTATTGGTTATTCCACGAAGTGTGCACTTGTTGAAATTGGACATAGGACGTCTTAGGAAAATCTGGAGTAAGCAAGGACTCCAAGAATCGAAAAAATTTGGAAACTACTAGGCTAAAACATATATAGGGATTATAACCAGATAGAACTTTCATATACTTATAAAAGAAATATAATAATAATAATGCATACATACATACATGTAATTTGATTAGAAAATGTTTAAATTCACTAACACAAATGCAATATTATTCCATTTTCTTTGGATTAATTCATAATATGAGGAATGATAACTAAATAAAACTCTAATTTATTTATAAAAAATATATAATAACAATAATTATAATAACAATTAAAAACATAAAAGAGAATGAGGAAAAAGAATACTAGAAAAAAGAGAAGAATCTATCGAGCAAGCTGGTACACTTCAAAGAACACAATTATTCTGGTCCAGAGAATATCTGTACATATATATATATATATACATATCTGACAAAAGCGTATAAAATAATTGTCGAGATTCATCCATCCTCCGTTCGTAAAGTAACGAAGGCTGTTCCACGTGATATCAAAAGCATGACGTAGTATACACACACATATATACATATATATACAGTAACGTGGATTGGAGTGGAATGGAAAATGGTGGATGGGACGAAGTATAGAAATTTTTTTTCAGCTGCACATAGCGAAAGGTTAAACGAACTCAAAACTACGGACAATGAGGAAGAAAGAGAGAAAAAGATAGCAGGATGGAACATACACGATCGAGTAACAGCCTCCGGCAATGGCGCCGAACGCAACAAAAGTTATGCACGTGTGCGTGCACGTGTATGTAATTCGATCGTATCGATGCTCTGCCCTGCCCTACCCCTCCCTGCCCTGTTCAGCCCTATTCTACCTTGTACCTCCCTGACATCAAACGCAAACAGGATACGTGACTCTGGAATGCCGGAAAATAAACGCAATTCGTCGTTCCTTCTGATTAACGTCTTGCACCGATCCTCGCTAGGATCGAAAATCGATTCCTACATATTCCCTGCTGGACTCGGGACAAACTAAAACTTTCTCGGTTGTATGTATATATAATATTTGTGAACTAGAATGTGTATTGATGTGAGAACAAAAGTAAACGATTCGTTATGCAAATAGAGATTCAACACTTCAAACTTTCAAATGTTTAAATATTTATATATTATACATCCAATAAAGAAAAACGAAAAATTTATTTAAGCTGATAGAAATAACAAAATTATACTGGATACACTGGAATGCAGATCCCTACTATCTTTACGAAACAAAATACTATTACAAAAAATCGCAATAATTCCAATATGGATACCTATAGGATGCCCCATAAAAAAATCGAAAAAGATTGAGAACCACTGGTCTACGTTATTTTTTTTTTTTTTTATGCACACACACAAATTAGACTTTAATTTCTATGTGTCTGTATCATTTAAATATGAAAGAAAAAATGAATTTATAAAGGGTAGAAAGAAATCAGGGAATTGGCTAAAAAGAAACAAGTTGTATAATTAAATTTCATTTTTTAAAGTCAATTTCAGTTCGTTACGCGCACAAAGGTTCTATTTTAATTTCGAAGTACATATTTATATCGTTTTAATAAGAACAACAAAATAAATGCATTTATGAAAGGTAGAAAAGGGTTGAAAAAGATAAAAGAATTTCTTTTTTAATAAATAAGAAATAAAAAGTAATAAATAAATAGTAAGTAAATAAATAAGTTAATAATCAAGAAAAGCGGCTTTTGTGATACAGTCATCGTCCCTCCGATGGCAGCACCGTGTGATGCTATTTGTAAAATGGCGTTAACTATCCTCTGTGTTGCTGTATAAAGTTCAACATGTATCAGTTTAGGACAAGGGCCATCTTCTTACGAACCGGTGACGACATTTCCTAAAGATGATAGTAAATTACGCAGAGTTATGTTATTTAATTCAGATGAACGTTACTTCGCATGGACCAATGAAACCTGTGTTAAAATCGTTCTTTGTAACATCAAAGAAATTAAGAAGCCCAAAATTAGTGCTATACAATTTTACAGTACAGGGACATATTTTATGACGTGGGAGCCATACACCGCGAAATTAAATAATCCTTAAGGATCTCTTAATTTTTATATATGGAAAACAGAATGCAATGAATTAATGAAGAGTTTTGTACAAAAAAAAAGAGTAATTGGGAGCCTCAATATGATTAAGTGATAAGAAAATCTGTGAAATATTGATGGGTCCAGATGTCATGTTTTATAAAGATGTCAATTTTGAAAAAATTGTACACAGGATAAACATAGCCACTTAGTATAACGCCCAATAATGCGCTTATTGCATTACTTATATGTAAACGTGAATATTTACATGAAAATTTATAAGATCGACTATAATGTAGCGCAACTATGAAATATACAAATATGTTCCTTATATGATAGATGCTACTTTTGAAGTAAAGTCGTGTTTTCAAATGCCGATTGCTTACCAAGGATCAGAAGTATTATTTTTGTCTTCTTTATGAATTTTTGCATTTTCTACACACACGATATATATATAATAAATAAATAAATATAAAAATAAATTGAAATCTTACGATACAATAAAACGATGACGATAATACATATTCGCTTTCAATTGAACGTTAAATAAAATAAGTGTATAGGAAAAAAGGGGGAGGAAAAGCCTTAGTTTTAGAAATAAAAAAAGTAACGGATCTAAATTTAAGTCAGGGATTTCTAACGCCCTCGCTAGCCGGCCATTGACTTTACGCGAACTCAACTTTCTCTCCTCCCTTTTGCCTGCTGTTCGCATATAGTATATATGCATATGTATATGTATATTTATGTGTATATGTGTATGTCGTGTCTCTGCGGTTCGTGAGTTTTATTTTTTCTCTTTCCTGATTTCCCATCCTTATCCACTTCTTCTTTTTCTTCTTTCAGATATTCCTTTACCAAACACTTGATGCACTTTCAGTACTAAGACAAAAATTTTTAAATAAAAAAAAAAGAAGATTCGAAATTTCTAAATATAAATTACATGAGAAATAGTCTATTATTGTTAACAAATATTTAGTATATTGGTCGATAAGCGATGGTGAAATTTTTAATTAATTGAAATTAGAGTTTTATTAAAATAATCAAATGTTGTTGGATGATGTTTTAATAAATTCTATTATATGATTTCTTTTGAAAATACGTCTGTTTCTTTTCATATTAGAAAAAGTATTCCTAAGTTGATACTTTTACGTCTTGAAGAAATAACGTAACATTCAAAAGTTTCGAAGAAGAATTATTGATATTTGGAATATCGTTGAAACTTTTGGTTCAGCCTATATTAAAAATTTCTGATATTATTTATTAGCCAAGTCAATATTTCAATTCCCAATCTCGTACCTTGTATATTTTATTAAAAAAAAAAATAAACATAAAAAGTTTCGAAATAAATTTATCGATTTTTAACATAACCTAACAATGTTTATCTATACGGTATTAAAAATTTTTACATTATTTACTGACCAAGGAAAAATTTTAATTCCTACGCTTATATTTGTAAATCTTTCAAGAGAAAAATTAACATATATAAAAAGTTAAACAATAATGTATTAAATTTTTTATAATAACATTGAAACAATTGGTAGAAAAATTTTCGATTTACCTGAAATTAAAAAATTCCAATATTATTTATTGACTAAAATAATATTTTAAATAGATGTAAGCCTCCAACTAATTCAATCGAGCTCAGCGAGCTTTCGTGCATGGATGCTTGCTTGGTTGCTTGGTTGGGTTTATCGTTAGAAAGTGAAATCGTACGTCAAAGAGGATTTATTATTCAGATTCACGTCAAACTTTATCATCGTCCAACGCGCTTCCAAATCGATCGTTGTCCAACCCCCGATAGAAACACTTTCCCATCGCGGAAGTTCCGTTGATACTTTCCCCTTTCGAATTTGAACGACTAACGGATGCGTTTTACGTTATTTGCGATATACGAACCCTCCACCCCCTGCCCACACCCTTCGATTGCGATGCAAGAAAATTGCTTTGACAAAAATATGAGAAATAAAAAATAAACAGAAAACATATCAATCGTATTCATCGTTCGAAAACGAAAAGTCAAATAATTAAATAAACGTATATGTTAATTTTATTATAAATCAAAATAAATCCGAAATATATTTATAAGTTGCCAGGAGAATTCATGCAAGCGGTAAAAAAAATTCATATAATCAAAAGAAATTAGTGTAACTATGGACACGTTTTGTTTTGACTCTAAAACAATATTAGATTTTACTGTTACTTTTTCTTAACTCTTATACTAATAATCTATTGTGTGTAGTATAATAAGTAACAATATTAGAATATTTTATACGTGGATGAGTTATTCACCAATTTAGGTACCTGATATGCATTCATGCAATATACCACATAACAATATCTTTCAACTTCCCGACCCATACTTTATTAAGTTAATTTTGTAGTAGTCCACGCTAATTAGTCCGTAATTATAGTACGTAAACATTATTCCATGCCAACAGTGGGCAAACTGTGGCCCCTGAAGCTACTTTGCGCGGTTTCCGAGACAATATTAGGTTTTATTGTCATTTATCCTAAACTTTTATGTTAATATATCAATATTAGAACTGTTTATATAGAAACAGTTGGTATAAAAATATATCCAAAGTGTAATTAAACTTCTGATTATTAAAAAATCGTATAAAAGGTATTATATATGACTCTTATTATCAAAGAAGTTACCAACTTCAGAACTAATGTGTGTGAAAGCGGTGGAACATTGTATTGCAACGTTATGCCAACCACGTGCTCGTTGTTAGTTATGTCCTCTTTGTTTTTTAATAGTTAGTGTAACTAGAATTGCCAGAATAATTAGAGTAATTAGTAGTGTAGGAGAATCGTAGTGCAGTTTAATTAACAAGGGTTGTATTATGTGCTGTGAGAACTATCTTTATTCAAATGTACCTCATTCATACCTCAATATAACTTAACGATATACGCTAATCACCCTAATCCCTTCTCTCCCATATGTATTATATATGAAATGTATATGCATACTATGTAATATATTCACTATAGTTATTATAATATGGACCACTAGTTTATTCATTTTTTATTATCAGTCATTCTGTATTTTATTTATTATTGTGATACCAAAAAAACCCTTGATCTTTTAATGAATTGTAAAATTATATGAACTCTGATAACGGTATAATGGATTATTTACTGGATAACTAATTTTGATTACTAAGGTATTCCAGATTTTACCGGCTAAATTGTAGAAACATATTCTACAAGTGAACGGACATCACGATGTTCACTTCTAGATCGAAATGAAACCAAATTGTATAATTCAAAATTGATATTAATAAATATAGAAAGATATATGATTAGTATTGTTTTTCTAGTCAAATTTGCTGTTATTTATTTCAATTTCATTTGTTTATTCAAACTTGTTTTATTCAGTTTGTTTATTCAGACATTCTATATATTCTGTATATTTCTAGTATATTGTATTATACTATACTATATATATATGTGTGTGTATGTATAAAAGCGAAAGTTTTGAAGGGACACCCCCTTTAGTTATATCGAACGCAAGGTCAATATCTCTGCTCATCAAAATCCCGTGTATTTTCTCCGGTATTAAGCTGGCAACTATAATTCAGTCGACGGTAGAAACGCATGTCACCACCACCACCACCACTATCAGGACCACCACTATAACAGTTTTCTTCGAGTTACGTGATAAACTGCACCAACGACAATATTTTACCGGTGATACTTCGAATTTATTTCGCTCTTCGAACTACCACAGAACTATGGCGGACCACCCACCCTGTTTTGTACGATTTCCTTCTATTGTGTATCAAGAGAGAAAGAGAAACACACGGTGCAGAATATTAAGTAAATTTTCTATATCTCTATCACTTCCTATCTCTTCCCTCTTTCTCTCTTCGAGATTCCAGAAAATTTATGAACAGAAGTAATAACCTAAAGTTTATTCAAGATTGTTAAGAATCACTTATTTGAATTCCTGTTAACCAAGCAACCACCCCACTCTGAATTTACATACTCACTCTTCGAAAAATATATCTTTTCTTTTCTTTTATTATTTTCTTTTTCTTCTCAACTCTTTTCGTTTATACTCCTCCCTTTACTACTATCCTCTTTATTTTTCTTCCTTACGAGGGTTAACGTACAGTCAAAACGTTTGAAGGATTGAAAAGAATGTTGAATTAAAGCACGCTTTTATTACACCTACGTACTTTTAAAACTTCTTTCACACGAGTATATACGTACGAGATAGGAGTATGATACTGAATTTGCATGTACACCCAATGGAAACGTTCACACGACAATTCTCTTGAGATACTGTTAAATGTGATGATACTGATCTCGTGAATCCAAGTAACCTTGGCTGTTTGCGATATTTTTTCTTCAATCAAAACGTTGAATCTAATTTACATGGGAACTCAGAGTTCACCAATAATCCAATTTTTCGAGTTTAGAATATACAAAATCTTACACACAGAGAAAGTAAAGTTATTAATTTTTTTTTTTATAGATGGTTAAGTAAAGAACAAATGAAGACTCCAAAATTTCAAACTTGGATGTACATATCATATACGTATCCATATAACAATACAGAGAGTAAATCAATAAGAAATATTATTTAGAATACCACCTATTTTTTAATAACACGTTCATGCTGATGGATAAAAAAATTCAATAACATATAATATAATAAATTTGAAATAATTCTCAATAAGATATAAATATGAAATAAAAAATCAAATTGTATGCATTCTCAATGTATTTTTTTAAATTTATTAAAATATTTGTCATTAAATAAATTTATTAATACATTTTTAGATGAATCACACACACACACACACACACATTTAATATTATTAATTAATTTCTTTTTATATCATTAATGTTGTCATTGTATACTATGTTACATGTATCTGATATTTGTATTTCTATGTGAAACCAGCCTTATATTTTATTATAATAGATCACGTGAATGTAAGAACAGATTGATGGTCTCGTTCCGTTTAGAGCTTTAATTTAAACGTTTACCTACGATAACAAACTTTTGACCACAAACTTTATGAAACTAGGACAAGCTCTGGGGAAGCTTCTCTTCCATAAAAGCTGGACGTTTAAATAGACGAATATAATCGCGATGGAACTCGAAATGTTCCTCGAACATTCTCCAATGCAATACCTAAATGTTTAATAAACTATTCTTATAATTCGATAAAATAATTTCCTTTGTTCGATATTTGAACAATTTATGAATATATTGCGTAGATTATAAAATATTTGTAAAAATATTTTCATACTTATATTTTTTTTACTATAGTTAATTAAAGGGATAATTATTGGAAAAATAAATTAAACATCGGGCACAGAAAACGATTTTCAAAAGATTTTAAAAATTTGTATAAATTTTGCATTAAAATACGAAGAAACTTTTTCCCCGAGAGAATATTAATCGTCGCGAACATTAAGGTATAAGGGGATTGATTATTATATTGCAAATATACTTTTCTTACGTAACATCTGTGATATTCTCTCAATTTTAATTGAATCAACGACAGCTGCTGTCGATATCGAAAAAGTGTCTACGAGACCGAGTAACCGCGGGCTATTCAAACGGATTTAACAAAGAGTTACGTTTCTATATCGGTATTGGATGGTTATTCGAGCGTACTCGTTTATAATATGTGTATATGTGTGTTATTTTACGTATCTGAAGATATTTTTTTTATGTCTGTATGTAGGTGCGTATATACATATATATATATATATATATATATATCGAACAGTAGCGTTCCATTTTCAAACGGCACGCTTAAAGCTCAATTATTTGTTAATGCTCTCGAATGAAATTACTTTTAATCGAGAGCCCTGTATATTTTCACTTAATTATCCTATGGCCATTAGCGAGAACATTTTAACTCGTTACTACACGCCAGCTAAAGAGGATACACGATATATTTGATAATAAATCGTTACGTTACGTTGCGTTCCGTTTTCGTTTCGTTTCGTTTCGTTTAGTTTAGTTTCGTTCATTCGTTCATTAAATGATAATATCTCTTCGATCGAAACGAGAAATTACAATTAAATCTGTTTAGAGACCTAATGAAAATAATAGATCATTTATAGAAATGATTTTGCGATGAGTTAATCTAAAGAGAGAGAGAGAAAGAGAGATATCTATATAGAGACGAATTAACATTTAGTCGAATTATCTAAATTATTATTTCAATGTGCATATGAATGTAGAGAAAGTTCATACGAAATGTGAATGTCAAACAGTTCAAACTAAATCTCTTCAATACATACAAAACGTATATATGCATTTATATGCGTGTACATAAAATACCGAATGAAATTATTTGAACAGAGTAAATTTTCCTATAATATTCTCTATATATGTTTCTGTGCAGAGAGAAAATGTGTATACGATTATTCAATTTATTTTTATTTATTAATATATCATTTAAATGTAAAATTTAAATAGATATATTGCAATATATGAAGTAGAAATTAGTGTACAATTAAAAAAAAAAAAAAAGAAAAAAGAAGTTTTTAATAATTAAAAATAGTTTTTAGCTGAAAATGAACTGAAATAAAATAAAATAAAGAATCTCAATTTGACCAAATAACAGTTATTAAAGAAAAATGTAATTTGTACCAATAACTTTTTTTTTTTATCCTGTACCCAATATACGAGCCCACATACGATACAAATATATACTTATGGTCTCGCAAAAAAAAAAAAAAAACAACTTATATCCAAAGAGGGGTAAAGATAAAAGAAGAAAAAGAAAAGAAGTACTTAAGTACTTACCTTGTAAGATGTCCGCGAAAATAAGGAGGAGGCATAGCAGGAGAGACAGTTTCCTGGAATCCCCAGCTTCCATGTTGCACGTTACTGTTGCCGTCTTCTTTCGTATTTATTTCTATCTATATATATACGTGTCTCTTTCTTTATATATTATGACAAAACTTTAGTTTCTTTTTCTTATCCGACCGTACACACACAAAAGCCCGATTTGATTAACACTTTATAACACACAGAGATATACACACACGAGAAAAAAAAATAATAAATAATAAACACAAAAAAGTCAAAGACTCGAAGAAAAAAATTAATTAGAACAACGACAATTTTATAATTAAATTAATGATTTTTATCTGGCTGTTTTAACGATTATCCAATCTGTTTCAAATAATTCCGCGTTATTTTTCGTTATTTGAAAAAGATTTATCAGCAGTCAAACGCTTTGTGCTTCCACCTTTGAAAACGCGCGATAAAGCACGCTTTCAAATATTTCGCGCGGGCTTCGCGCTTATATTCAAAAAAAAAAAAAAAACGTTCTATCGAGACCACGTTACCTATTCTTTTTTAAAACTTACTTATTTCAATACTATTATGTCCAGACTTGTCCATTATTCGTGTCTCATAAGAATAGAGAATTTTCTGCAAACGTTGACAAAATTATCGTCCATCTTGTTTTATCAATATTCAAATTTGTTCAATTACGCGCCGAGATTCGAATCATTTGAGAAGAAAATATATCTCTGAAAACGTTTCCAATCACGATTGACGATTGTCGTAAAAGATTAAAAAATTAAAACGTATTACTGTTTAATTCACTCGACGTACACAAAGTTGAATTAAATACGAAAGAATTTTCGAAAATTACGTTTCGGTTTTAAAGACGATCGAAATGATTTGTTCGCGTTTTCAATTAATTCATAAAATTCATTTTCTACGTTAAACAGATCATCACACAAATGTTACAACTATTATTCAATTGTTCGATTTTTTTTGTTAATAAAGATTCGAATGTTGTTATCACTAAATATCAGTATAACGCGTGCGACCTTTTTTATCTTCGTAAAAAATGAAAGAAAACCATCCGATCCACTTGCAACGATGTGCTGCACGAGACTGGCATCCCCTCCGTTGTGGTACTGCTCGATGGATTCAAGATGGCGCATCCAGTTCGCGCAGCTTCTCACCCTCTCTCTCACGCGTATTATATCCCTCTCTATCTTCTATCTTCTCCATCTCAACCAATAGAAATGCCTCTGTTCGTTACTTTCGATCCCTTCCTCTCTTCTTTAATGCTTCGCAACAAGTTGCAGTTGAATCGTGTAATGCACACGTTGATCTTTCATGTATTGTTCTAGTTCTTCCTACTTTGTTTTTATTTACATTTCTTTTTTCTTTTAATGCGATATAGAGTATGTTTAAATATTTAAAATACTATATGCCGATTAATATGACAGTTTATAACTAACAATAAATCAAAAAATGAATCTTATGGTTTATTATTTAACACGTTGAACGTCACGCGAATTCTTAAGGAAATCTCAGTCATGCCATGCGCGTTATTTAGTATTAAAGAAATAGTAATATTATTAAATATAAACATTTTTTTTCATTTTTTGACTTATTGTTACTGTCATGATTAATATCACATATATCAACAATTATTTTCAATGATACCGTAATCTTTTTTTTTCTCTATCAAAAGATCTAAGTTTATCTTCATTTATATGTGAGTACATCTATATAGATCAAAATTATACTGCTAAAAAGACGACATGTTATTAATTATCTTCTTCGTTTTCCTGGATCCTCGGATACTGTGCTCGAAGCATCGGAACTGTAGCAAACACTTTGCTAAAAATAATAAACGAAAAGATAAAAAATAAAATGCAATAACTATTTTTCAAATCTCCTCTTCACTCGCACACTCATACACACGTACATCTTACGTTTATATTAAAAAATATTTACGATGCTTACCCTGAATATTGTTCGTTCTACCGGAGAACTCGAAGGGGATGCTGAAGTTGATTTCACGTACTTTTTCCTCCTTTAACAAATAAAAACGTATCTCTAAATAGAATTTTGAAAAATATTGAATTGATGCATAAATAATTACGATTTTTATTATTTTTAATTTGGCATTAATTTTATCTAATTACTATCATGTAATAAACCATTGCAAAGGGTGCATTTGACAATACTAAGTTTCTATTATCTAGTATTGTAGGATTTTAATTCTTAAATTAATCCTTAAAAAAAACACACACAATTTTATACAATTTTATTGTATAAGTTTAAATTAAGAGTTAAGAAAGAATAAACTGTTGAAAATATAAATCTTGATTTTAAACAAACAGCTGACAAGTAAAAAAATTGCGCGATAGAAATGAAAAAAGCCTTGATTTATTGGCAATAATTAAAGATTCATTACTTAACCAAATTCACAACTGAAGAAATTACAGTATAACATATTATTGATCATTCAACAATATAACTCGACATTTAAAGTATAATACTTTTTGAAACTCGCTATTAAAAAAGCATAATTATGTTTGCACCAACCCAATAGGAAATGTTTGTATAACTTTGTTTGTTTGTTTGTTTTTATTATTCATCTTACTGGCAAACTCTGCTTCCAGGTATTGTGTCTTTACTGCTGTAACTAATAGCAGCTAAACAACGTTCCTCGTCGTATCGATCCTGACAGCCTCCAGGACATCGTCCGAACTTGTTTTTGTACCATTCCTTTAGCTTTTCTATCGGTCCCTTCGGGACGATCGTTTTCGAGGTGCGCCTTTCACCCTTAGAATAATCTGTATTTTTGTATAACACTGCGACACTAGAAAAATAATCGTATTAAAAGGATTATTCTTGCGCTTAGTTTACAATATTAATGTAAGAAATAAATTTACGGTGTGTTCGGTGATTCACACGGCGAACATTCCTCCGAGTGTCTACTGAGATATCTGTAGCAAACTAAACTCAAACCAACCAACAACCAAACCAATAACGCGCTCACTACTGCGATTATAATCAATTCGGTAGTTCCAAACATTATAGCTTCACTATCTAAACATGAAAATAAATGATTAGATACTGTATATCAACAATTTGATTTAATTACTAATCTTTACCTTTATAAAGGGGTGATACATCATCGATTGGCACGCTATTAAGTTCGACCTCCATTCTTGGCAATACTCCATTAAAACTACTTTTCATTTTCTTATTTCTTTCATTACCTCAAGAAAAAAAAACCCACAAATCTGTTCTTTTACGATATAACAGGTAACCAAGTAAGTTCGTGCCGTTTCTAAGCTTGTATATCGTTTATTTTTATTGATTAAAACTGCACGAACTTTCTTGTTTATCTGATATATTCATAAAACCGAATGGAATTTTGTTTCTTTGTTTTTTTTTCAGGACTTCATTTTAGTGTACACATATACCTGTTTTTTCCAGAGTGAATATGATTCTAGAAACTCCGCCAAATGCTGGATACCATTTTTCATCGTTCAAACGTTCTTTTACCTATAACGTAACATAATATTTAATTCTCTTAATTTTCTCGATTGAAACGAAATAAAAAAAAATAAATAATAAAAAAAAAAAAAAATAATAAAACTCACAACGTACTGATTGCTGCAGCCAAGAGAAGAAGTTACTATTAAAATGATCCAACGCAGCTTTTGTTTTTGACCTCGATACAATACACTTCACGCTAGCCATGTAATATTTGACGAGAACGAATGCCGATCGCGCAGAATATAAAGACTGAAGACTGTTCGATTTGAATGGTACTGCGATACTGTTAAATATTATTCAATTATATTAATACGAGACGAAAAATATAAATAAAACATTAAGAATACATTTGAGGATTGAAATTTATAGATAAACCTGTTCGGTTCAGTTTCGTCATCCAAAAAAGGAATTGGAACGATCGCTGATTCATCGATATTGGAAACATCGTTGTATCCTTCAATTGAAGATTTCAAAAATTATTATTAATTATCCTTAATATTATGAAATGTTTAATAAATATACAAAATGTTTTGTAACTGATATACAAATACACAAATAGAATACAATAAATTATAAAACTTATTTTTCTCGAAAACAAAGCCTTACGTATACAAATTTTATTCTATATTTTTTATTTAGTTTTTCATGTACAAACATCCCCTGCTCGCTTGTACCAGCAGTTACAAGACACCCTGTATATATATATATTTGTATTTTTAAAGTTTTATTTTAACAATTAAAAAAAGTAAAACTAATCATTATAATATAAAAATACCTGCATGTAAAAATCTTCTCAATCTAATTCGAGAAACAAATCGTTTTATCTTTCTACGAGCGTGTCTTTTTTGTAAATGACGATTATTGTTAACGCCACGAATAGGAAAAGTAATTAATCCATTACAAGCTACGGAAGATTCCGATGGTGTCGTTATAATTAGCGACATTTTCGTAGGTTTAATTTCAGGACGAGGTTTTGACCAACCAAAACCATTCGTATGAAGAAAATCTTTTAATTCGTCGTAAAGCTCAAAAAGTTTTCTTGCGTTATGGTACTTGATATTTCCTGCATAATACGATTGTTTGGTAAGTGGTAATATATAAGCTCGCAAATAACCACCCATTACATCGGCCAGAGCTTTCAACATCAAGTGTTTCGATTTTCCTATTGAAAGCTTACGTACGGACTCGAAACAAATATGAAAATAATCCATTAACAAAGCTATGTACTGATCGTTCTGATAATCAATGATATTCACCTATAATGTCACAATAAATTTGATACGTAATAATCATCTTAAATAACATCGCGTTAAGAGTTGTTATGCAATGTTTAATGGATCAAAAAACAACTGTATTTCATGTATTCTCTCGAATTCAATAATTGCTGATAATTAATCAAAACTGCATAACAACTCAAATTCTCTTGTTATCTCATTATCATCATCACATATAATTTATACCTTAGGTAAAATATCTTGAAACATACGTCGACTATTCAAAATAGTAAATTCTTCGTTTGTCCAACAACGTTTCATGCAATCACCTCTCTCAAACAATACGGTACCAATGTTCTCGTTATTTCTCAAAACTTTGTTACCTGTTGTTCTACATTAATAATACAGGTACTATAATAAACAGGAGTATAATAAAGCAGCATTATTATATTTTTCGATTTTAATTCGAACATTATTGTTTTACATAATATTTTTTACATATACTTAATAATAATGCAAGTATGATAATATTCGTTAACAAGTTAACCATGATTGACGAATATACTCGTCATACAGAAAAAGTAATTACTATTTGCTATTTAATACTAGATTTACGGAAATTTTATTGATTGAATGATACGAATATATATTTGAAACTATTTCCCCCTCAGCATTCTAATTTTTAAATGTTGTATAATGTATACTACAAAATACGTATTTTTTTTTATTCATCAATTTCCTAGTTATTTCTTCCTTTACCCGTAAACCTACTGTTAAATTGCAATTTTAGTACAAACTAAAAGATATTCGTAAATTTCAAAATGTTAGGAATATTTGGAGACCCAGACAAAAAACAAAACAAAAACAATTAATAATTATTATAAAAATACTATATATATATATAATCTAACAAAGTAGAACAAATTTAGTCAACTAAACCTAACGCTACACATCTAATGGGAAAGATTATATACCAAGCACATCTTTAAGAAATAATCCTGCAAAAATGAAAAAATAAAGATATTAGTGTTCAACTTGCGAAGTGCCACCGTGTTTTGTACCTTTCTTTACTCAATATCATTCAACAACAGCAGATTCAATTTTCAATTAATCATTTTTCTAAGTGATTGATTTCTTACAATAAATGTTAATTGTAAAATTATTTATTTAAAAAGAAAAAAATAAAATTAGGATTTTTTATTACAACTTAAATCAATATTATAATAACTAACTACACATACTCTGTATTGGACGAGTATATTCGTCATCGTTTTATTTTGACGACACAATTAAAGTACACACTTTATAAAGAGATTACCACAACTAATTGGTTAATCTCACGTTTCCTATCTTTTGTAATTAATTTTTTGTTGTTGAAGACATTAGGTGATACGTTCTGAAATATAATTTAAACACATATACGAATTAGATACCTTTGTTTGTCAGAAGTTATACTTATTACAAGTATTAAAAGAAACCATAGAAAATGTGGTTTCATGCTCCGTACGAACAAATCTCGATTATCTATCCGTACAATTTTTTCTTTGTATTTTTTTGTCTAGCTTTTCAAACAAATGCTTTCCTCAAAAATCGTTTTATAACTTTATTTCAATCAATTTCTTTATCCCCTTCCGTCACGATTTTGTCGTCCATTTCTAACACGGCAAACTTCACATTTGAGATTAAAATCGAATAAACATTTTATAAAAAAAAAAAATATAATATTGTGATCTATATAGATATTATACCTATATTGCAAATTTGTTAGTTATTTCAAATCACAGTACATATCAATAATAAAACAAATACAACATAAAAATGAAACGAATATACAGTAATTCACGGAAGCATTTGAACACTTAGCAAAAAATATTGTATTAATTATAAGTATTTTATAAGACACTCATATCGGAAATGTTGTATAATGTACTTATAATAAATAAAATATTTCATGGTAAGTGTTCAAATACTTTTGTGAGTCACTGTAAATATCCATAAAAAAAAGAATATACTTCTGATGGCTTAATCATGATTTTTCTAATAAATAACTTAAGCCTAATCGTTTATAATAGTAATATTATAATTTCAAAATGCGTATATTACTTTCAAATTTTGTAAAAGTAAAAATGGAAAGATTAGGACGACTTCATTTTACATAAAAATCGTAAATGTAACATTTTGACTTCGTCGGTGTTCAACTTAACAACACCTTCCTGATTGTCTATTGAAAGTAAAGTTCCTACAGCTTCTCGTTCTTCTCCAACAATTACTTTTACTCGGTCTCCTCTTGAAGGTACTACAGGTTCCAATTGATCGCAAACCAAATTTACGACTCTGTCTTCCACGGGTAGAAACACAGCGCACATACCGGCCTAATTGATTAGAAATTATTTTAATAAATTAATTGGCGATAATAAATTTTATGAATGGGATAAAATTATTTGTAATACTCACAGAAATTCCTCTTATTATACCCTGCTGTCCTACTAATGCAGGATCCGGATGAGAATCTCGGATTCGTACTTCTATATCTGTTGTGTGCCATTCAGTATTATTAATCATTCCAGAACCAGATCCAGCATCTAAACCTGATCCTGGTGTTTGTGGATTATAAGGACTTCCTGCTACTCCTGTAATACAAATTAATATCATTTAATAAAACAGGATATTTTCTTTTATGAAATATTTGACCAAATCAAACACAATGTTTATTATTCTTCTTCAAAACAATATTATTATTTTTAGTAAGTTTTGACATAAAAAAGAATTCATTTTTAAAATATTTATATTTAAATGCGAAATAAATATTTTAACACGTTCTGTGTTAGGTTGATTTTCAGTGGCTTTCCGTTAAAGCGAAATACTTAAATAGAAAATAAAATGACATGCTGGATTCCTAATATTGAGTAAAATATGTATTGTCTTACCTGGTGTCATAGGACTGTAACCCATTGGTGAGGGAGTAGCGAATGCTCCATGAGGACTTGTAGTATATCCAGTTCCACTTGGTGATGGTGTAGCAACGTAACCTGCAGGACTTGGACTTGCAGTCGCACTACCAGCAGGACTAGGACTGGGTTGGTATGTACTAAAACTTTGCTCAGATCCATACATAGTACCTGGTGTTTGAGGAGTGAACGGGCCACCAGTAGAAGGATAACCAGATACGTATCCTGGCGAACCAGCTTCTTCCATGCCATAACCATCGAAGTCGTTTGTTCTCGCAGGTGTATTGGTGATTGTAGGATCCCAAGCACCTGACTGACCAGGTGTCCGTGAACCATCATGGGATGGAGTCATAGAGCCATAATGAGGTGTACGTGAACCATCTGTAATAGAAATGTAATCGATTATTTTTAATGGTTGATATTTATTGGTTAGTATTTTATAATAAAATAGTAATATCGATGATATATAATTGTAAATGACACTTACTTTCGTACATAGGTGTTTGAGATCCATGCATAGGAGTTTTCGAGCCATCTCTCGCATACATTGGTGTTTGTCCACCAGCCGTATATGCTGGTGTACGACTGTAACTGCTGAAACCACCATCTTTTGTTGGTACTCCAACGTTTGCTATGTGAGATCTATCCACAGATATTGTTTGACACGTAGAATGTAGTTCTACGCGTGCAGTATTTTCTGTAGCATCTTTAACTATGCCTACGTTTCCTTTATAAGGCCCACCAGTTATTTTTATTGTAGTTCCTATTAACTCCCTGTCTCTTCTTGTACCTCCACCGCGACCTCTACCTCTACCACCACCACCACCACCTCGGCCCATTCCACCCCTATTATAAAAATTATTTACATATTTATTATATTATATTATACATTATAAATATCAAATGAAATTAAAAGTATCGAAAAAAATCTTTTCATTTTTATTATAAAACTTAAAATTGAAATTATTTAAAAATGTAACAAATAAAAGATTTGATACCAACCCACTGGGATGCATCGGAGATGCAATTCTTGGTGACATAAAGCCTGAGATTGGTGACATAGATGTAACACCTGATTTATTTCCACCAGAAAGTTGTAAATGTCTTGTTTTACATACGAATATGCCTCCATTATCAACGAACATTCTTGAATGTAAAAATGCAAAACTTCTATAAAGATGTTTTATTTCTCCACCTCTTCCTGCGTGTGGTCCATCGACTACTTTAACAATGTCTTTTTTTTGTATTGGATTTTGTTGTGAATCTAACGCAACTGCGTTTCTATTCTCTCGACGTTTCGTTAATCCTTGTGGTCTTGCTTCGATTACTTTACCGTGCATGGAAAGAACATGGAAATTCTCACGTTCAAGACGAACTATAACGCCAACTGTTTGAGCATCAAGTTGAACTAAATCACCCCACTGAAACTGGCCTAAACTATCAACACCAGTTGCCATATCCGAGCATAATTGTAAATCTCTGGGAAGCACTTCCAATTCGTGCATTGATAAATCAGAGAACAAAACAATTCTGTTTGGTTCTACTCTAACAATCAAACCAGTGTCTCCTTCGTATCTTCCAGCAACTACCTGGTAAAATCAAACATTTGTTCGAATTGATCTTATAAAAAAAACAAACTTTAAACAAATACAACTACTATAATTATTATTGTTACTGTTAATACTTATAACTGCCATCCTTATAATATTAATTATTATAAATTATATTTTGTACTATATAAAAACTAAAACTTATACTTACTTTAACATGATCACCCATAACAAAATATTTCCTTAACTCGCATGATCGGAATTCTAAAGCATCTTTCAGTTCTTCATGTTTTGGCATAACCATTATTAGATTTCCATCTATTGAGACTATTTTGCCTTGCAAATTTATCAATTCACCCTCACATACTTCTACGTTATCACCATTGCTGAAGGAATGTGTTACCGCTTGATCTTCTTTTCCAGCAGGTGTTCCTGTTGCTGGAGCTCCACTTAAATCTATTTCAACACCTTCTGGTGCTTCTTCAAATCTCTCTAATTCTGAAAGAGACGGTTTAACTCCTTCTGCTACAATAGCACTTGTCGTGAAATTTTTATACAAAAATCTGAAAACATAATCAAAATTTTGGATATAAGAAAATATAATATTAGAAATTAATAGAATAATTAAACAATGCACAATATATAACGCATATAACACACTAGAAATACGCACAAATGCATATGCATTATATTAAATATATTTACCCTTTTCGACTATATCTGTTCCCTTCAAAAATTAAGAAATCTCCATCGCTAGTAACTTCACCTCCAATAGCTCGAATTGCTTCAGGATTAAATGGTTTCGCAGGTGGTCTTCTCTTTTTCTTTCTTTTCAAAGCTTCTGATTCACTTTGAGCTGTTCTCAATGCACCACGAGGCCGAGTATAATCTATTCTTGGTAATAATTTTAAGTGCACTTGATTTTGCGCCAAATCAACGTAATCTACTTGTGCTATGTCATCCTTATAAATGCCTCTTTTTAATCGGACCCACTGTTTAGCCTTTAATCCTGTCTGTTCTTTAACGACTCTTAATACATCAGTCATTTCTTTAATCGGCACCATCTGTTGTTTCCATATTCCCATTCTTAAATTACCTACATTTTCTATGGCAGCTTTTATGTGAGGTTGTTTATATGCTTCTATATAAATATAACCTTTTACGCCTTCCGGTACAACAACTGATTTAATTTGAAGCGGTTCCCCTACAAGAAAAAATGTCAATCAAATAATTAATTCGAATATTTATTTTATTAATTCAAATTAAAATGAAATGGAAAACATGTAATACCAGAAAATTGATATGTAATAAACTTTCGCATCAATAAAAGCGCTGTTGCTTTTTCTTCTCCAATACGACATTTGACCATCCAAAGATTAGGATCTTTAACTCCAGGAAGTAAAGTTTGTTGAGTTATTTCATCGCTCATTTCTTCACCACCATCACCGAAGTGACGAGCAGCTGCAGATTCATCTGCGTACTTTTTCCTCAAATATTCTTCTATTTCATCTTCTTTCTGAGAGCTGATAAAAATTATTTTAAATGAAAAATGAGTGTTAATTATAAGACATATAGTGTTGTCCCGGGATCCGGAAGTGACAATTATAAAACATATGGTTCTGTTACCCCCCCCCCCCCAGACGAGCCTCTAAAAAGTGTAAAGTCCAGATCTCTCTGTAGCTTCACCCAAAAACAATCAGGTCGCCTGGGAATGGCCTTCTTACCTTTTTTTCCCAGAAAAACTCAGGCCAGCTAGCAACAAGATGTTATAATTTCTAATATGTTAAATATTAAAACTTACTCCCAAAGATTAGTGCCTCTACGTCTTCCTTCAATTTCTCTCGCAGTAGGTCCTAATTCATCCACTTCATTCCCTACGATACCAATTTCTTGAGCTCCTTCCTCCCATTCTTCGTCATCTTCAACTTCATCATCTACTTCAGCTTCATCAATGATAAATCCACCAAATCTATCTTTTTTCTTTTTCTTTCTAGGCCTATCATCATCTTCTTCTTCTTCTTCATCGTATTCGCTACTGCCATCCAGATCTTCACCTATAATCATAGAAAACTTCTATAGATTTCATTCACTAGATGATATACAGTGTGAACCATTAAATTGATGATCAGTTCAGATTATTCTGTTGTTAATAGATCAATGAAAAATTATTTTATATAGTTTAACATGGCTCAATAAAGATAATTATGAAATTTTTTCGTTAATTCTTTTTTAATTCAATTTTCTTACTATATTAAAAAGCTGAAGATAGATTTTAAAAATTTTGTATCGATAAGGGTTAACAATAAATTGATGATAATTGAAACCATTTCAATTTTGTGAATCAATTAATATTGAATGTATTCAAATTAGCTTACCTTCTGGTTCATCTTCTGGTTCCACAACCTCTTCTTCGTCGGATCTAACTTCTTCAGCTTCGTCAGCTTTATCGTCTCCATCTTCTGACCTAAATGTGCAAATATGGTAGATACAAAGAAATAAAAACTGAGCATTGTATGAATTACAATTTATCAAGAAAATAAACAAATTCACTACGTACCCGGATCCTGATCTAGAACGTGATCGAGACCTTGAAGGACTCCTAGAAGGTGATCTGGAAGGACTTCTGCTACGAGAAACGCTACGATTTTCTTCCTGTTCGCTTTCACTACCTCTACCACCATGATCACTTTCATTATCGGAAAAATTACTTCCCTCTGATTCAGACATTTTTCTTTTTTTATTTAAATAATCAACTTGTTTAAACTATTATCATAAGAAATATAAACGTTAATGCCACGAATATATTTGCTCAAAATTATATTAATGGAATTCAAAATAAAACAAATACTCTTGAGGTTACGTCCACGTTGATTTTATAAACGTTACTTTTATAACATTTCCTAACAGTACTATTAACTTAACGAAGTGTTTGAATTGCCAGGAGTACCAACAGCATTATCGAGAAAAATCGCTCAACAATTCTAATGTGGCGCCACTAGTCAGTCACAAGGAAACATAAGCGCGCCCTCTTTTCTTTAAAGTAGCTCACATTTCTGGTCGTTAAGGGACACCACTAGTGTGAAATGTTGAAAAAATTGATTTTTTGCATATTTCGATAGTCTATATCTTTAAAAATAACATACTAATATTTCAAATGCATATCTCAAATAGTTTTTGAGTTTGTGTCGTCTCAGCCAACTCCCGTTAGTAACGTCAGATGGCAGCTCGATCGACATAGAGGGCATCACGAGCGCCAGAGGTAACGGCATAACCACTAGAGGAGCGGACGCGCTAGTTCATGTATTAGCCCGCTGTAGATAAGTAGATTCCTACTACATATTTTATTTCCTTATTATTTTATATTAATATATATTATTCCTACTACAGAATTTTTAGTTCTTTTGTGAACTTTTAATGTATATATTTATACAATAATGATTTTTAGTGTTTTATTTTTATGTAAAAATAATATTTTATAGTTCTTTATAATACAGCGTACTTTTTGTCTCCAGCATTAAATTCTGTGTTTCGATAAAAAATACCACAAAAACTATCAATCTAGCAACTCTATGATGTATAAAAAACGGGAACCTATGTTTGGATTTGATGTCATTACTTTTGTTTTATAAAACCATTTTAATAATCTACAAAAGGATTCTTAAGACCTTCTATTTCGTTAATGCATATTTGACTCTCTCTTTTTATCACTGAAAGGAGTGCGCTATAGTTGTTTTTCTTAGACGTTTATGAAACTTAATAAATTTATATGGGTTCGTTAGGGCTACAGACATTGTATAAATATATTACTGTTATTATAATATATATTAAAAGTTATTAATTGTTCATACTTAATAATTGCTTTTTGATGGATTCTTTATTGAGTTAGAGGATAACATAAATATACATTACTTCAAGTTTCAATAAAAATATCTTAATTAGTTAAATACAATTCATTTTTAATTCATTTGGTAACATGAATACAAGATGATGCAATGCAATGAATATATAATGACATTATTAGATTATGAATAATATATATATATAGATATATATATATTAACAAGAACATTGTGATATAATGTTTTTTAGTGCACAACTATTCCATAGTTAAGAATATCATGTACAGTGTTAATAAGAAAATATCATCTGTAAGCTGTTCGACTAGTTAAAAAAATACATCATTCGTTGTTTAACATTCTTGCAATTGATCATTATTTTAATTTTGCTTATACGCTTATGTTATTAACATTTTGAATGAATCACAATTGGCAATATATATCTTTTTGTAAATATCAAAACTGATTGCAAATATAAAATATTCCTTTAAAAAAAAAAAATAATAATAATAATAATAATAATAATAACGGTAACAAAAAAGAAATTTGTAATCCAAATTACGAATTATGATATCTTAATAAAATAGATAGAGATGAACTACAAAAAGCAAATGCTATACTTTTTTCATTCTGTGGTAAATAATGTTTCTTGGAAAAAAAGGAAAATAAAAAAGAATTAATAATAAGTAATATAATATATAAATAGACGCATAGCATAACAAATCAATGTATTGATAAAGTAATAATTTGAAAGGTATACAGCATCAGGTGTTTAAATTTTTGTTAGATAGACTATAGTGTTTGAAAAGTATCAAAAATCATAATAGACTAGTAATTATCACCCCTTTATAATAGTTTATATAAGATGCCATATTTAGCATAGAATTTTTGCAAATATTTTAAAACATTATTGTCAATTAGTTATGCTCATCATGATCCTGTATCAGATTTTGGAGCAGTAGATGCAGGTTTATTGGATGTAGAAGTTTTAACTTTCCTTTTTGGGGGAACTGGTACATCGGAATTATCAGGCGGTGGAGTTTCAGGAATAGATGTATCAGTTTCTAAACTTGACGAAGATTTTGTTATTTTCTTTGTGCTTTTTCCAGTCTTTTTAGGTTTATCAGTAGAACTAGAGCATTCTCCGCCTTCTTCCTGACTTTCTTTTGGCTTCTTCACAACCTTTTTAACGACTTTTTTTGCAGTCTTCTTTTCTGTAGTTTCAGTATCAGCTCGTTCCGCTGAATCACTTTCTACACTTGCTTTTTTAGCAACCTTTTTTGTAGTTTTTTTAGCAGTCTTTCCTTGGCCTTCTACATCTTGTGTACCGACATCTATAGGACTAGTTGGAGGAGTAGGTTCTGTTACAGTTGGTGTAGAAGGTATAGATATTTCTTTTGTTCTAGTAGGCCTAATTGGACATTCTATTGGCGTTGACTCCAAAGAAGAAGGCTCTAAAGTTTTTTCCACTACTGCTGCAGCTCCTTCGACAATTGTTTGCGCATCTTCCGGTTGTTCTACCTTTGATTCTGTTGAAGTACTTTGACCTTCTGTTTCTTTCTTTGTTTCAACATTTTCACTTCTTTCTTCTTGTTTAATTTGTGAACTCTCCGTTAGACTCAACTGTTCACTTAATATTTCAGTCTTTTGTGGTTGGCTTTCTTCTACTCGCGGACTTTGAATTTCCTCTACTACTTGTTTGAGTACAGATGGTGTTAATAACGAATCGCTTTCATCTAATTTCATCGTTGACCCATTAACAACAGTATCTCCATTTTGACTTATAGTTGAAGTTGTATTTGGACTTATTATATTAGCAGCTTCGTTCGATGATACTAATAAAGTTGAATCGCATAATTGCGTTCTATTAGTTAATTCAACTGGTGTTTCAGAAAAAGCTACTACAGATTCTTGAAGAGGTGCAACTGTAGAGGAAATTACTTCTTCTGTTATTAATTTTAGATCTTGCGAAACAGATTCTTTCGGCTCAGCTTGTAAAACTGATTCCGCTACTTGTATTGGTACAGGATTAGTAAGCATAATTTCAGAAGCACACACAGAAGAACATTTTGTATCTTGTTCAATAGTCGATTCTTCTACTTTGTCTACATTTGTTTGAATATCAACGTTTTCCTCTTCCACTGTTTTTCTATTTAATTCTTCTTTAACAATAACGTCTTGTATCGGATCTATTAATAAATTTTCTTTCAAAATCATCGTTTGATCAGAAGATAGGGAAGGTAAATCTGTTTCTTTGGTAGTTTGTGTTAAACATAATTCTGCATCTGCTTCAGAAATTTCTTTTGATTCTTTTGAATCGACTTCTTCGCATACGGAGGAACTTTGTTTATCAATATCAATAGATTCATCTTTTGTAAGCATTTCAAATGTATCAATAGATTCTTTTTGTGAAATATCATCCTTAGGAATATTACAAATCAAAGATTGTTTTACGCTCAGATCACTAGTTGTTTCAGCTAAAGAAAACATAAATAATTAACATAAATTTACATGAGTTTTATCTTTTGGTTTACAGAAAAGTAGATTTTTGGTTTTATATATTATAACCATTTTATCTTTAAATTTAATAATTTTTTGTTTACTAATTATAAGTTCTTTTTATACAAGATGGTCCATAAGTCAATTAACAAAAATGCATTATTATTGTATGTATTAATATTGTAATAATTTGTAACAAAACTTATATTTCTGTATTGAATAGATTTTATTTTTGCATTGAGAAAATGAAGCAGAACACTTTCAGCATTTAATATAAGTTAGTAAAATGTTATTGCAGTTTTTTCTTTTATATTAAATGTTATTTGTATGACTTTAAGAATGTAAATATTAAACCTGTTTACAATAATAATGTATTTTTGTCAGCTGACTTATGGGCCATCCTGTATAATACGTTCTAATAACTACTTTTCTGTAATTCTGATTTGTGTATGTATATGTGCAAAAATAGTAGTCTATTGATAAAATAATACAAATTTATTAATATTTTTTATTAATTATTGAAAAGCCTATGATACTGATTCATGAGAATGAAATAATGAATGATTATTGAAAATATTTATTTAAATAATAATAATAATAATAATAATAATAATAAATGTTATATTGAAGCATATGAAGCATGAAACAATGTGTGGATTTAATTTTTGTTTTTGTTTTTAGAATATAGTAAATATTTAGTATGTTAAAATTAAGCAGCACTGTTTATCGACTACTTTGCTTTTTCCATTTAAATTAAAAGCTAATTAAGTAAGCATTTTAAATAACGTGCTGTTATTAAAAAAATATGAAAATTACTATTTGCGCTGTTTTCATACTCCCATAGCACATTTATGATGATATTTTTAAGCAGCTTTTTTGTTTATGAAAAAAATTATGAAATAAATATGAATATTTATGATTTAGGAATAAAAAATGTACAAAATTAAATATGAAAAATGAATGTATATATTACATAAGGCCAACATTGTTGTCACGATTAGTGTGAGCACTTGGAATATTTACCCCAGTAAAGCATAACGACAAAACAAGACGCAGCAATGCTATGGTGCCATGGTCTGTTAGTTGCTGTCCTCTGTTCCTGTTTTAAACACTCAAACTTGATTAATTGTATTACAATCCATTCTTCGTTTTTTACTTCTTTGATCAATCAAAACAAAATATAAGCCTTACAAATCAATATTCAAAGTATCTTGTTTCTCCTCTATATACTATATTTATATATTCCGTAATATATTTCTCTTTATTATTTTTGTCAATTTTTATAGCACATGCTGTATTAAATAGAAATAAAGAAACAAACAGAAAGGCAAAGCATATTTGAAACAACTGTTAATGATATCAATTACGAGCGTATTCAAAATTTCATTGCAATTATCTTTATGCCTTCGTTCATGCAACTTCTTTTTCGTTGTACCATGTTGTTTTTTTTTTCTTTTTAAAAATCCCGATAAATCAATCAATTTTATATAATAATCGATTATTATCATACTTTAATATAAAAAATTTTAATATATTATATTTACTTTTGTATTTTATATTTAATTCTTATACCTATAAATATAAAGTAAAATTATTCTAAATATTGAATGTACCTTTTGCTGGACTTTTAATATCATCGCTGCCTTCAGACTTAGACACAGAATCGGTTTCTTTTTTAGTTATATTTGTTTCTTCTGTTTTATCAGTTTTTACTTCATCCTAAAAGCAGTATACGTAAGATATATAATATTCGTTAGCACAACAAAGAGATTTGATTTTTATAAATAATATATGCTTACCTGAGTGGTTGTTTTAGGCGGAGAAGGTTGCCTTGAAGCTGAAGAAAGTGTTTCACAAATCTTTTTCCATATATTATCAAAACTGTCGCGACCCATATAATCAATTTGACCTTGTTCCCAACTTTGTTTCCTCATGTGTTCTTCTAAAGCAATTTGTTCTGCACTTCTTGGTTCACCCAATGTCATTTGAGCTAATGCACCAGCAAGACCAGCCTATGAAATTAATTATAAATAATAATTTAAATAATTTCAATGCACCTTTAGCAAATTATTCTAAATAAAGCATATATAAATATATGTGTATTATAAATTATCGGATGCAACATAATAGAAGCGGCATATATTCAAAAGTATTATTGCGAATGTGAAAAATAATTTACACGCTATGTTTTAATTCTTATGTATATACATGTGTATTATTATAGAATATTATATGGATAATAACGTCAAGTGCATAATATAATAATTAATAGAGTATACAAGAATTTACAAACATTTATAAGCTTTTTTACAATTACGGAATGCAGGTATCATCAGTTAGTAGCATAATAATTAAAAATTAAGCATTATTTATGCTTTTTGATGAAATATACGCTATAATTATATTTGTTAAATTATTTATTATTATTCGTTGTAATTTGTCAATGATTTATTATGTCTACTAAGTAGTTTTTCAACTATTGAAACTCGTATATCACACACAACAAACAATCATTGTGAACAAATATTCACTAGATTTAAGACATTGACGAATTACACTCCATAATATATTTCCGTTTAATTTATTATTATGATTAATTTTTAAATAATACCCAATACTGCCTAAGACCCAAAATTTATTTAAAAGCTACTCTACGTCAAAACGATTTTTTCTTTTCTTTTCTTTTTTTTATGTATTTCTTATTTTTTTTCGGTGATTTTAATATATTACAAAGATATTACCCCAACCACGTATTAACTAATTTTATTTTGTTAAAAAGAAGTTTCTAGGATATATTCGGATAAGGTTACCAATTTCTTTTTTTTTGTACTTGTTTCTAGTTTAATTTAGGAGAACAAGTATGGGAACAAAGTTACTTACATTTGAACTGTCTAGATGTCCTGTTAAATTCAGGTCAGATTGCGTTGCTACATTGTGGAGATCTGTACAGGGTTCAGAGGAAGGATGGGATATCAATTTCTGTTCGTCTGTCTGTTTATCTATGATATTACTAGAATAATTATTTTGCTCGTTAACTATTGTCTCAGTAGTCTTATGTCCACTGTTATGCGTACTGTCGTGACTAGGTTGAATAAAGTCTGTCGTCTGGTGTATGTTATGTTGATAATGTCTTTCTTTTTGTTCTTCCTGATTTGATTCTTTTTGTTCGTGATAATGTTGTTGTTGCTGTTGATGATGTGAGGTATTAGATTCTTGTTGTTGATTAATATGATATGCGTGTTGATTATGAATTTCATGTTTAATATGAAAATCAACATGACTATTGTCAGATGTGAATTTCTGATCATTTTCATTAGTTTCATATCGAAATTCCAAATGATGCTGATGTTGTTCTTGCTCGTGCCGTTCTTGAACATGTTGGTGCACATCAGTGTGTATGCGTGACGTATGTTGATATTGATCATCACTTTTCCAATGATGTTGTTCTGATTCTCTAGAATAATTTTGTTCATAATTATCTTTCGAATATAAATGAGTTAAATCATCATGTTTCTTATGCTCGCTGATTGATAATACATTCCCATCATTTCTGTTATACTCTACGGAATGTAGATTAGTCGAACATTCATCGTAATTAACAGGATGAAATTGATTAGAATCTTGAGAAGGTGGCTTGTGGTAACTATGATCCACGGTTTCTTCGTACACGCAATGATGATGATTTCCACTTAACGGAAATTCAGATATTTGATTATTATCGTAAAAGTATTGAACATTTTCAGTGCTTTCTTTATTCTTATCCATGAAGACAGTTTCAGTTTTTTTCCAAGAATAATTTTCCCAAGGATCTTGAAATTCTGAGAAGTCTGGTGTTTTTGAGCAAACGTCACTGTACGATGATTTATAGTTCGTGTCATTGTAAATAGGATTGTTTGATGGAATAAAGGATACGAAAGATAAAGGAGTAATATCGTGCCAAATTGGTGCCAATGTGCTGGTTGCCTATGCAAGCATCATGCCAAAACAGAAAAATGCACACTCAATTGGTTAGTGATGAACTAATGTGGCAGTGTCCATTTTTCTTAAAAAGTGCCAAATAACAAATTTTATATTCCCATAATTAATATATATATATATGTAAAATATAATTCGTTCCGCACGATAAAATAATATAAATTTCTATCGAACTAATCTATATTACTATCTAACTATCTGTATATTATATTACATACACACTATTAATATTGTGCATTATATGTAAATGACAATTCTTATTCTATATGTTAATATAATTCGTTGCAATTACATGTACAATCATAATTACTTGGACTAGATAACATTAAGAAAAAAAGTAATTAAAAACCTAAATTTATTAATGCCACACTAGATTACCATAATCATGCTTAATCCATTCGTTTTTAACATAAGTATTATAAATAGATATATAAATCTTTTTATTATCTTGCGATAGCATACAAATGTCGTTGGACGAATGGATTAATGGGATAGAAATAAAATTAAGAGAAAAAGAAAAAAAATAGACACTGTCCAATGTTTATGATATAAAAAAAATAATACGAACGAAAAAGAAGAAGAAAAAAAAAAAAGGAAAGAAAAAATGTTTATAAGGCATATTAAAAGCTGTATATAGCAAATATTATCATGGGTTAGCACTATGAATAAACACAATAATGATTTCGTATGTGTTTTTTTTTTTTTTTTTTGAGAAAACAATTATTTCGATAAAACAATTATATATCAATACAGCTGTTAATATGATTAGTGGAAAATATGTATATATATATATATATATATTACAAGAAAATATACAGAAAATAATGTAGCGTGAATTTTGAATTGTAATAATTAAAAACACACGAAATTAAAAAAAATGTTAGAGTTCAAGCTACATTAGAGATCTGTATATTAAATTTCATTTTATAAGCAAAATATAGATGCAAAATAATAAAAATAATAAAAATTAATCTATTTAGCACATCAAGGTGTAACAGCCTCGACAAAAGTTGGTCAAAAGTTTCTAAGTGATCATAAAAATTAATTAATTTTCACTATATCTTGTTAAGTAATTTTGGGAATTTTTAACCAGTTAGCTATGACGACTTTGAAAAGTGTGTAGCTAAATTGCGTCGCCAAAATGAAACACAAGCTATTATATTATTGAATTAAGTTGTAATCTAATGACAGTTTTGTTTTCTTTATATAAAATAAATAATGTTATAATTAACATTTATTACAAAAAATCAATTACTTAGAAAAATGAATATTTGAAAATTGAATTTGCTGTTGTTGAATGATACTGAGTAAAATAAGGTACAAAACACAATGACCTTTCGCAAATCGAACACTAATATTTTTATTCCTTCCGAATATTATTCGTATAGAAGGAAGGAATTAATATTAAAGAATTATTTAGAAACTTGTGACCTATTCAAATATATAATATCTATATAAATTATATATAAAAAAAAAAATATATTTACATTACTAAAAAGCACATAATCACATCATTTTTGTTTTTCTTACGTTTTTCCAAGGAATCCCGTAAAAATTTTCTAAAAAGCATTTTTCTTTACTCGAAGTACGATCATAAGCTATATCATATACTATATATATATGTCTAAATAATCTACGATGCACGCTAATAAATATTTTGAAAAAAAAAAAAATATATATATATTTAATACTACAAGAGCATCTAAGAATTTAAAAAAAGCAATGATCTTGATCTATTTCTTACCTCTTCATTAATCTTACTTGAATTCAATTGGTCATTGCTTTGCTTGGAAAATTAATGGATGGATAAACAAGCGATACGAGGTGTGATTTATGTACGTCGACAACATAAGAATTTTTTGTCATTCACAAAAATCGTACTTTTTCTTTCTCCCTTTCTCCCTCTCCCTTTCTCCTTTTTTTACCCCATTTAAAGTTCACTCAACGATTATCTTTTATTAATATTTTGTGTGCGTGCAAGACAGCTTAATGTTTCGTTTCGAACGTTCATAAAAGGAAAGAAAGAAAAAACGTGTCTAAATATCTTTTCTCTTCTTTTTCTTCATATTTTTCTTTTCATTTAATTTCTTTTTTTATTTTTAAATTAATATACGTCATAGCGATAAGAAAAAAATTTACAAACGTAACGTAAATTATCTACTTGAAAATATTTATCGCTCTTTTAAAAAAAAAACAGAAAAAGAAAACATAAATTAACTCGACCTTTTATGTGCTTGCGAATAGATACGTATTCATAATATTCATAATATATATAATATATATAGATATCTCTCTAAAAAAAAAAAAAAAAAGGAAAAAACAAAAAATGATCGTTCGTTATTTGCTACACGTGAAATTTAGAAAAGCATTTTCAAAAAAAGAAAGAGAAATAAAAATAAAAAATACACTCAACACGTTCGTAACAATTCGAACTTACCATAACAGGTGATAACTGCGGATGCACTTTGTCGCAAAAGATATTCCACCACAATTGCAGCAATGGTTGCAAATGGTTCATACCTGATGGTGGCTGTACGATACCAGTCAAAGTATCAAAATACTGTAACCATGGTTTTGTGATTCCGATGAAGTGTATTATTCTAACATCCTCGCCAAATCTAAATATAAAAACTAATGAAGTTTGCAAACCATACGTCAAATGAAAATAAATAAAGAAAGAAAAAAGTAAATAAATACAAAAAGCTAGAAAGAAAAATGTTAAAGTAAATCTTACTGTTTAAAAGCGGGAAGATAAGAATAGGCTGCCGTAGAGCACATATTGTAGATGAATGGTAAATGTTTCGATATGTCCTTTCGTGCCCAATCATGAAAGTACATATTTAATAAGCCTTGATCGCCCCCATCAAAAGAACCCTTAGCTGCTGCAAAGGCAGTAATAGAAGCGAACGTTTGTTGAGACGGTCTAAACACGAATACACCGGAATTAAAACAATCTGGCCAGCCAATGTCGTGAGCAGCTGATAATTCTTCACGTTCGAATAACTCGTCACAGTTTCTTACGACCTGAAAAATTCATTCCATTAATTTAAAAGTAATAAAAAAAAAAAAGACATAAATAAATGAAACAAAATATTAAAAAAAAGAAACAAAAAAAGGATTTCTCTTTCTCTTTCTGTGTTATTTGTCATTAATTAATGCAATCAATTTTTTAATATAATATCTGAAATTAATTGCATCGTTTCAAGAGAAAAAAATAAATAAATGAAGAATGATCAAAAATAAAGAAAAAGGAATAAAAGATAGAATTTTTTTCATCGAGTACCTTGACATATTAATATCTATCTGTTACTCACAAGCGTATCAGCGTCTACAAACACGCATTTTTCATATTGAGTTAGCCTCCAACAATGTAATTTCGTAAATGTGATACCCAACTCTGGCCTTGCCAAAAGTGCCAGATTAGCTTCATCTTTCGAATCGAGAACGTTTACTTCCTGTACCAAATTGAATACGGCTGCCAATTTTTCTCTAAGAAATAAAATGAAGAAATTTTATCATAAGAGTATAAGTTCTTATCATTAAAAAAGAAAAAAAGGAACGAAAGAAAATGAAAATAGAATAAAAAAAAAAGGACAATGTACCTCATCATACTCGTAACTCCTGGAGTGACTAAAACTGCTAGCTCGTATTTGGTATCAACTCGGCGCAAAGAATGCGCCAATACCAATGCTCCCAAAGAATAGGCATCGTTTGTGGCCAATGTTACCCAAGCATATCCTAAACAAACGCATAAAATTAATTAATATTTTTTACAACAATAAAGAAAAGATATGTTGAACAAATTGCAAGTTATACGCCACGTTTATAAAATGTCAATTAAATGATCCTTCATGTGCACACAAATTAACTTGATAGGTGGGATAACGCCGAAATTCATGAATCAATTTATTCCCCTTGCATAATCTTTCTGAGAGAGAGAGAGAGAGAGAATGATAATGGGTTGAGAAATTATGTCAACGAGATTTGTCCGAGTTCACAATGTTATCGTTCTCAAAGATATACGAGTTATTACAAAAGTGCACTCTCTTTCCCTTCATACTTTTTCGAATTTTTTTTTTGCAACTATTTTAAACTCACAGGTATATTTATTCATGTATTTTTTTTTTTTTTACATATCAATGCACAGTTACAAAGAACGAAACGTTTTAATCTTTTCAAGGCTTTTGGGACAAATGTGAACATTTAAATCTTATCGAAAATTAATAAGTTACGAAGATGAATGTATAATTTTGATTAAATTTTCTAACCAGTAAATAAATTTCAATTGATTTTTTTTATACATTACAAATAAAATAAAATAAAAAAAAAAAAAACAATTTATACTATTAATAAAAGATTTGTTCTTGAAGAGATTAAATTCTCAAGGAGTACATCAAAATTTATAAGATTATAAAATTTGAAGAGGATTTAACAAATCTCTCAAAGTTAAATTATAAAATTAATGGAATGCGAAGAAAAAGAAGAAGAAGAAGAAGAGGAAGAGGAGAATGGAAAAGGTGATTTTAAACACTCCTAGAGAAGTTGGCACTTATCCGAGAGCGAAAATATATATTTAGATATTCTCCTAATCGTCTTCCATAGAAGTTTAACTATTGTGAAAATATTATATATCTTTCTTCCCTGTGTTCGTCGAATATGTTTTTAATACCTTTTTACATACATATATTTTTTCTACTCGTTCTAATAGTTTTTTCCTTCTTCGATATCTCTATTTTTTATCGAACAACAAAAAACAAACAAAAAATTTATATTATCGGTGGAATACTCCAAGAGTAGACGTTCGTGACGTTAAGTACGAATGGTTTTGACAATGCTTTTCTCTCTCTCTCTCTCTCTCTCTCTCTCTCTCTCTCTCTCTCTCTTTCTCTCGAATATCAAAAAGAAATTCAATAATAGATGCGAACGATATCATCGATTGTCAATATGAAACACCCCATCGGTCTTTTGATTCTTTCGTCTAGACAATCGTATTTCTTCTTTTTACTGTGAACGAAAAAAGAAGAAGAAAAATAAAACAGGAAATAATAAGAAGTATTAATGTTAGACGATTTATCGAATGAGCAAGTATCCTCGTTACGCTTGACAAAAAACTTATATTTGCAAGATAAAATTGTTGGCACAAGATTTAACATAGCATAAGGTTTAACATGGCACAAAATTTAAAACATGGACTCCGGTTATTTAGCAAGGAATCTACAACGTTATATACCACAGCTGTTTCTAGTCGATTTATTGAGTAATCAGGTATCTCTAATTAGATATCTGGATAAGTGAATAATAACCAGTTCTAGTTGATTCGAATAATCTGCCTTTGTAAGCCGGATGTATTTTCGATAGTTTAAATTTTCAAAATAATTTTCTCATGGTTCAAAAGAATATAAGAAAAATAGATTTTTTTTACCTGACCCCAGCATGTAACCGAATAACTGAACAATAGTCAGGTATATTTGATTCTAATGATCTGCCTCTATAATCTGGATTTTTACAATGACTTGGATCGTTTATATTGTCAAAATAATGTTAAGTGGGTTCAACAGAATAGAAAAAATCAAGATATTTCTATCAGACTTGTTGGGTTCCCATGTAAATGAACAATAGCCAGATATGTTTGACTTTAATAATTTACTCTTTGTAATCCAGATGTTTGCAATGTTTCAGTTAGTTTATATTTTCACAATAAAATACGTACGTCATAAGATGCTACTAATATCTTAGTCATGAAGAGTATGTTTAATCCTCTAACAATAGCAAACTACGTAAGTTCGTAAGTAACGTGGTCCATATTAATGCGTACAGTATATAAATATAATTATAAATCATAATATTACAATTATTTATATTAGAAAATAAATTATAAAATCAATTTTTAATATTTTTTTTTTTACATTTATAAACCATCGTCATAATTATATATTCACAAATACGAGTGTTTGAAATTTTGGTATTTCAATTTTTTTTCTGACTTTTTTTTTTAAAAGAACATCGCAAAAGAATACACTCACTTTATTTATAACGAACATCTATTTCTATTTTGCGAGCGTTCATGAAGCGCTACGCAGGCGGATTATCGCAAAATTTGGCCACCGTCCGTTCGTTCTTCGTAATAAAAAGCGATCTAATATTAGACACTTTTATGTATGTTTGTATGGATGTGTGTAGATACTCGAAAGATATCCCGAAGAAATGGCGAATCTTTGAAAAACACGAGACGACGAAATTCGATGCAAATTCCAAACGTTCGTGAATAAAGAGAGCGTAACGTAGAATCTGTCGAAAGTAACGCGTTTACGCTTGAAATAGTATATCTACAACAGGATATAATCAGGTGACCTAAATCCTAATAGTTTTTCTTTTTTTTCTCGTTTTTTTATCCTTTTTTCTTAAAAATAATGAAAATTTATATAACAATAATAATAATAATATTCCTCTTCAGTAAACAAAGTAAAATTACACGTAGTAGAATAAATGCAAGAGTATCGGATAAACAACCTTGCAAAGACTCGTTACGTTATCGATTAACACCGATTAATTAACGTTCCTCCTATTACGACACGTTTAATAAAGATCAGTCTACCTGCAAATTAAGATCAACGATTATGTATGTTAAAATAAGTTAATATTAGAATACATTTAGTTAGTTAGATATGAATCTCTTTTTCGTCAAGACGTATTAAAAAATGAATACGTTGTAGTGATGTACAAATAACGTTTTGATAACCTTTTGAACAAGGAAGAATTTCATAAATGGCGGACGTGCCAGAAAAATAATTCATCTTCTTGGCTACTTTACGAATTTTTAAATTTGCGAAACGTTTTCTTCGCCAACACTTTATTTCAAATGATGAACATTTCTTTTGGATCGTATTTTTATATTTATATATATAATAATTTTATATAATTGCAGTTAATTTATTACCTTTGTTTATCTATTATACAAGGTAAAAAAATATTTAAATAGATAAATGTTAATTTTCCCTTATACACATAATTACTAAAAATTTGGCGTTGTTTATAATAATAATAATAATAATAATAATGATATAAAAACAGTTATAATTACATTTTATTTCTTATGACAAAACACAGCAAGAATTTCATGGAAGATTCATTCAAATTGCGTAATATTTAAACAAAAAAATTATATGGGACCCTTATTTAATCCATTTAAACCTAAAACTAATTAGATCAAAATTTTATGGAATTTTTCATTACAATTAATTATATAATTAAAAATGTTTGAAAATCATGAGAAACATATAATAACAAAATAATGTATATAAGAATTGCTGGGAATCGCCCATTCCATTTATGGTCCAGCAAACTTATACAAATTTAAAATTTGAAAAACTACATCAGTAAATTATGTTTAATGAACTGTATCATTTATGATAAGACAGATCTTAATGAGTTAATTAACAATTGAAGAATTGCAACTTTACTTGATTGAGAAAAAGAAATGGGGAAATGGAATAAAAGACAACAATAAATTGATCTAACTCACAATCAAAGAAAAGCGTCAGAAGATATTCGCATTTACAACTCTTGAATTTGTTTGAACGAACGTTTGCCAAAACGCTTTTGGAATGATTTTCATGGAACGAAGGTCGTATTACACGATCTTTTAACAACATTCTAATGATATTATACGTGCGAATAGATTTGACGTATTTTCTAAAATAGTAGGCGGTTAGATTTGCTATCCAAAGTGAAAGATTTTGTCTTTGCAGAGTTGTACAGAAAAGATTGAGACTAAATAAATGCCAAGGAATAATTATGAGTCAGAAAGCGTCGTTGAGAGAAAGACAAACAGAGACAGAGATAGAAAAAGAGAAAGAGAAAGAGAAGGAAAACATAAGCAGTACACTAAGGGTGATTCTTGAAGATCATATTTCTACCGGTGATGTTTCTTAAGAAAGATCGGAAGTTCTTGTCTCTCAACTTTGTAATCTCATAACCACACTTTGCAAGATTTTACAAATATTTTAAATAAAAATCATCTCCTTTTCTATATATCTCTTTTTTATTTCGTTTAATTTTCTAATCATAACAATTAAAAATTATGTTGATTAAATTGAAGATCAATTTATGTTGAGTTAGTTAATTTAAAAATAATTTTAAAAATAAGTTCAACACGGTATGGATCTTTATAATTTTGTAATTTTTATTATGCAAAATGTTTCCAATTTATAGAAAACTGATATTTATTGGATTAGGGTTCTTAAATATGTCTCATCAGTTTTTTAAATAGATGATTGTTAGTATTTATAATGAAATATCGGTAAAATCACAAAATACAATTTAATATTGACGCTTAATTATTTATAATGAAACACAATATTTATATTCCTGTATAACTTGGTCAAATTAAATAAACACATAAATATGTTTCAATCAATTTCTTTAATATGAAAATGTAAATGTAATTGTATCAATAACCGTTGCTATGAATTTCTGAAAACTTTTGATTTATTAGAGAATTTTTTATCGGCCATGGAACCAAGGACTTTAGATGCCATGATAGCTTTTAAAAATAGTCTATCTTTTCTCCCAGGGAAAGAGAAAGAACGATAAAGGCAAAAAGAGAGAGAGAGAGAAAGAGAACTACGAAGATATAGTCTCGCCATGGATATACACATATTATGATATGGAGACGAAACCCGAGAGGCAGAGTACCAGCCGTCGTTTTCTACCACACAGAAAATGGTTTATATTTATACGGGCAGGATGGCTTATAATAGCAAAGCGGCCTCACATTTGTA
This sequence comes from Polistes canadensis, assembly GCF_001313835.1. Lineage (NCBI taxonomy): Eukaryota > Metazoa > Arthropoda > Insecta > Hymenoptera > Vespidae > Polistes > Polistes canadensis. Next base: position 367,830 of record NW_014569631.1, on the reverse strand, counting down.
CGAAATGCAATTCATATACTTTGCCTTAGGTCAAGCACTCGTTTAACTCTCTCTTTCTCCCTCTCTCCCTCTCTCTTTCTCTCATTTTATTTCTCAGCTCCAGACAGGCTTCCTTATAAGATAGTTCTCCCCTTGTCTACCATTCCTAGATCTAACGAGACATACACAAATACCAAAAAATCGAACTGTCTTTGCTATGAGTGATTGTATATAAAGGATAAAAGGGATAAAACATATTTAGTAATATTATATACAATATACAGATTCTTATTTTCTTTTAAATAGATCGTACGTTCTTGTTCTTTTTATCCCTGAAACTTAATTGGAATTTTGAGAGTACTCAAGAAACAAGAAAATAGATAAATAGATAGAGAAGAGTCTAAACAAAAGGTGGGAAAATTCTTCGATAATAAGAATCATATATAATACTTTGCATATATTTTGGAATCCCGAAAAGCCGCAAAAACTCTAACCAATAGAGTACAAAAATAATTCGAATACATAATGGATGTTTAAGAAGATTATGTAAATAAACCATTTATATATCAAAAATATTCTCTAAATATTGATACATATTATAATAATACTAAAATTTATAATTAATACAAAAGTTTAGATAAAAATAGCAATGAAATCTCATATTAAGTCTCGATTTGTCCAGAGTTCATCTAACAATAAGCCAATATTATCAAATTCACATTTGAATACGAGCCAGCAAATTTAATTAAAGAGAATTTACAATCTGTAGATAAAAAAGAAAAGTAATTTTATCCTAAAAAATGTTAGCAAGCTAAAAAAAAAGATCAAATGACGCTTCAAGCTTTGAGACATCACTGCTGAAGTAAACAACAAAATAGAATTTGCATATTTGAGGTCAATGTTAGAGTAAATGGTAAAAATGAATTTATTCGTTTGATAACAGGATTGGAATTTTACAAGCGAAATGTTTGACACCACTGCTGAAATAAATAGTAAAATAAAATTTGATCGATAGGAGTATAACAGAGTTTTACAAGCCACGTGTTTAACTCTATTAATCTAAGCTAATTATCGATCGAACCCTTGTACAAATATAGAACTGATTTAAAAAAGAAAATAGTATTCCTCGTATATAAAAGTAGAAAATACAGTAAGAGAATAGACACGTGTGCCAGGGACGACAGACTGTCTCATACCAAAAGACTCCAAGTGCTGATCTTAACCGAGACAAGTTCGACCTTGCGTGAAAGCAACGCCAGTCCGGTAGGTACGTACGTATGTATATATCGTTGTATCGGCCAAAGGAAGGGTTAACGAACCTCGTTGCTCGTAAAACAAGCTCGAAATATTTAGCGGAAGAAGATTGAGAAGAGCATATATCTCAAGAAGTAACGCTCGTAACTTGTAACTCGATGCTTTCTTCCTATAACTGTAAGACATCGTTCTTGGATATGTATGATTGTATATATGTATGCGCGCGTGCGCGCGTATATGTGGGTGTGTGTGTGCATATGATGTTAATTCTTGCCGAATTGTAATTATTTAAACGCCTGTATAACAATTTATCATAGTTAAACTCGCATCACGTTTGTCGATGATATTAAACGTTGGTGATTTCATCAGAAAAGGATGGTTTGTTTACTGCCGTTGACTTTTTGATCAATCGATCGAGTTATACTTATTGTTAGATAGATCAGTATCGTCTTCCTTCTCGAATGCTTACGAAATCTAACCTATCGTATGTTTAAAAAGATTTCTCAGAGGATATATCAATTACAGTCTATATAATCGCATGTTATTCGATAAGCTCATTGTATGGATCATACGACGTAGTATCGTACTATCGAGAAATATCTACTATACAAATAAGTATTAATATTGGATTTAAAAATGATGAAGAGTTCGATATGAAAATTGTGTTTCAAACAATACGGTTTAATTTTGTTTTTTGTTTTCTTTCAATATCGAACAATATAGATATTTATGATAATTAGAATGAACAACAACAATAAAATATTAATCTATTAATTGTTTATTATCAATCTAATTATTATTGATTACCCATAAAATACGTGCCGATTTATAAATATTTTGTTTTTTCCTTACAGACATATTTTATTTCCTTACATTTTTTTCTAAATCGGCATGAACTTTACGGACAATCAAATATTACAGTAATTGCAACTTATACTTTGAAAAATATTTAAAATATCGGATACAATGTAAGAATTTATGATGGATTTATATATATCTCTTTCTATCGATATTTTTTTTATACATATATATGTATTTATATTTAAAAATTACAAAGCTTTTTTTTATGGGAGGTTAAGTATTCTTTTCTTTTTACATACTCGCGTCGGGGTTGAGAATTTAAAATAGACCAAAGTAAGAAATAAATGCATGCCAAGAACCACGCGGGAGGGGTTTAGAAGGAATAGGAAGGACCTGGAGGGGGGGGGGAGATAGAGATAGAACTAGGATTTTTATGCGCAAATTCTTTTCGGCGCGGTACGAAACAATTTCAGGACGTATCAGAATAAGTATAACAAGAGATCTACGACATTTGGCAAAGAGCCGCAAAGTTTCTCCCTTGGAACAGCCAGGAATAAACTGTCGGAGATACCGTCGAGACGCGGCTTGTGACTTATCTTATTTCATATAAAAGGAACCTCGAGAAAGAGAGAGAAAGTTTTAATTAAAAAAAAAAAAGTAATAATAATAATAAAAGAAAAACTTGCAATTGTTTTATTTTTAAATTTCTTACTATTCCGTGATGAATAAGTTTCTTTTTTTAAATGTTGCACATTAATATTAACATATAAATTTGTAGCAACAATATTCACAATATTTCAAATTTCCAAATTCTTAATTTTACTGTACATGATTGACGGTATTATTATAATAATTAGATATGTAAATATAAAACAAATGCACCATTATAAAAGAAGGTAAAATAATGTAAACAAGTTATAAGTGTATCGTGTAATTGGCTAATGTGAACAGTTTAAAATTTTTAATTGTAATACGGCATTCAATGTTATTGCTAGTTTTCATTTCAATTTCGGACAATTATGATTGCAAATATTATTTTATTATCTATTTAACAATTGGTTTATTTATTACTTATAAACCAATAACCAATTATTACTCTATTAATTTAAAAAAATATAACTTTGGTTAAAAAAAAATCATTTGATTGATTAAACGCGTACAACGACCTATTAAGTAGCCGGTTTTAAATTTATAAATAAATTTCTGCATTTAACGTTATTATCATTTTTCATTTGACTTCACTTTACGATTATAATTATACATTATGTTTACTATCTGCTTTAAATCATAAAAAATAAAACTTTTCTTAAAAACCGGTCATTTGACTGGTTATAGTTAAAAAAAAAAAAAAAGGGTATACCGGCATAAACTGTCTGTAACTTTATTATTAAAACTTCGTTGCGTGCTTCTGCATCCAATAAAGAACTTTTAAGTTCATTCTCCGTGGGGGAAGCATTTAAAAAAAAAGAAAATTGACGAATTTCCCGCCTAATCGGCACGCTACAGTATGAAGATAATTAAATCGTACGGGAAAAAGAGCGGGAAATGGCGCACGCGCGTTCTTCAATCATTTCTGCTCACGTATCCCTTCCCCTTCAACAAATATAACACGATTCGAAAAGAGAGAGAAAAAGAGAGAGAAAGAAAGAGAAAAAGAGAGCAAGAAAACATATAGAAAAAGAAGAGAAGGAAACGATTGCCGGCGTAAGTAAATATATAAGCAAATAAGTAACTAAAAGTAGATATACTTATTCTCTTGGTAAAGTACGCGTTTTCTAATCAAAAGGATTAGATAGATCAATGTTTCGGCCGTTGGACGATGCTAATCATGTTTGAAAAGGTTATTAGGTCAAGACCGGTTATACCGGCGAGCTTATCGCGTGCCGGTTAGCACAATTCTCTCAATGGAATATAACATAACCTCTCTTTTTCATCTTCTCTAACTTAAATAGAAATTTCTATTCGAATTAAAAATTCGAACAATATTTCCAAATTGTTAACTAAAACTAATAATTATAATTATAATAATAATAATAATTATTATTATAATAATAATAATATAATACTAATAATAATGATGATGATGATGACGATGATGATGATGATAATCATAATAATAATGATAATGATGATAACGATGATGATGATAATGGATGATGATGATAATAGATAATGATGATGATGATGATGATGATGATGATGATGATGATAACATGATAATAGAGATAAAAAAAAAAGAAATAGTAGAAAATAAGAAAAACTTACCGGCCATGATCGCAGAAAATTTTTGAAGAACTCTGTGAGTTTCTCTTCTCTTTTATTCTATCCTTCTCTTTTCTACTTCTTTCTGTTCGTCTAGTTAATGAAATTCGTGGATAAAGAGAGAGACACCGATGTACACACCCACGAGCTGTCGGCCAAAGAAGCCGTAATAAGGATGAAATAATAACGAGAAATACGAATACGTGCACACTCAGCCGACCTCGCGACGCGAGTGATCACGATGAAGTGATGCTCGTATATACTTCTTCTCTAACTCGATCTCTCTTTTCGTCTTCTCTTCCCCACTTTAGCTCTTCCTTTTTCTGTCTCATCTCGCGAAGGACAGAGATCTTAATCTTTTTTACCGATAGAGTAAGCGAACGAACAAATAAACGAACGCACTGGCAACAAGGAATCGAACTTCGATATCTTATTCTCGTATGATCAAAATTAAAAATGATTGGATATTATGAATTATTTTTATTCCACTTTCTTAGAAAATATAAGATAACATAAGCTCATATTTCTTTCTTTCTTTTTTTCTTACATGTTTATGTATTTAAATATCTATGATTCGATAGTCACATCGAGTTAGAAGCAAATCGAATCCCTACAAGAAAAGCTCCAGTTATGAGACCGTATAAAATGGCTTGGTATTAAAATATTTAATAACGACGAAGTCAAAGTATTCAAAGGAGTAGAAAGAAATGAAAATAAATAAGATAAATGTATTTACAACAACGTTGAATATGTTAGTAGAATTGGATTCTAAGGATATGTAGGGATTAATAAAAAAAAAAAAGTAATTTCACGTGAAAGTCAATGCGCAAGGTATGTAATTGAAGGTGGTGGGAAGGATAAAAGGGTGGAGACAGAGGCGACACCTGCCGCTGGAGCATTGCGGCAGACGATGCGTCGTTTCAGTTCCGGTCGTTCCTCGAAAGCGAACGAACATGCGACGTAGAGCGGGAGGTAGTGTTACAGGGGCAGAAGAGGACACGACCGAGGATTCGTTTGGTGTTAGCGCGCGTGACACTAACAATCGTCGAGACATTTGTACAACTAGTCATGGTAAAGAACAGGCCAATTAAAAAATGTAGGCACATTTAACGGGCCAAACGTGCGTGCCCGTTTAAAGCACGACGAATCGATCGTAAAAACGTTGTTAGAAGACATACAACTCTTGTCCTCGTCCTACTCCTCCTTCACCTTCACCTTCTCTTCTTTCATCGTTATTGTCTTCTTCTATTCTTGATTTCCTACTTATTCTTCTCTTTTCGTCTCTTATTTTTATTTTTTTTCTGTCTTTTTCTAACCTCCCCTTATTGTACATCAACGACAACGACGCGACGACGACGACAACAGAGCAAAGGTCCATCGTTCGATATCCGAAAAATGGCCAGCTCACCGAGCAGCATTGAAAATCAGATAGACAGTTTCTTGGAACAGTTCAAGCGTAGTGCATCTCGCGCCATGGAGGAGTCCCACAGGTCCGCTTATAGCAATGCCTGCGGAAGTAGTAACATCAGCCGTAGCAGGAGCGGCAATCTGGACCTCGAACTTCTAGAGGCTGGTGAGTCGCGAATGATATGAACGTTCCCTTTCTTGCCAATGGAACGAACAAACAAGCAACCCCTTTAAAGCATTTCATCCCTTTTACTGATTTTAACTTACTTCTTTCGCTTTAAATTCTTTTCACCCTTCTGTATCCTCTTACATCCTAGTCTCCTGCAATTCTCTCTTTCTTGTTGTTAGGGCGTCAACGACATTATTCTTCGATCATGAATATTTTTATTATTCATTTCACATCGTTTCTTTACTAAATTTTCTTTTTGCATTTGAATATATAACAATCAAAATCATATTTTAAATATCCTGTTATATGTTTAATTTTGTCTTTAATTCATTCGAGCCACTTTTGAGATACTTTGACTCCTAAATTTATATAACTTTTGAATTAAAGGAAAAAAACTTTTATAAAAATGTTACGTCTGTTGCTTTTTTCTAGTTTTTTTTAACTGTTGTAAACTATTAAAAGATATTATCTCTAATACTCTTTCAAGGTATTCGCGCGATAAAGAAAAAATTAATGAGGCTTTTGGAATATCATTTCATATCAACGCGTTTAAAAATTATGACTTCTGCGTAATCGTTACTGTAATAGTTTAAAAAATGAAACGATAATGAATTTTTCCTAGTGATAAATTCTTGACATTCCGATAAGTAAATTTCCGTTTATATTTCGACCTTCTTTTTCACGGTCGCATAATTTTCGCTGAGTAAACGATTAAAAGCCTATAATTAGAAGTTATAAGGTAAGTAATTACTAATAACGGTATAACAAATAGTATTTGCAAAACCTAATGCTAGATAAGAAACCTTAAAAGAAACAATACGTTTAAAAATACGAAAAACTCCGTGTAGAAATATTCCAAAATAAATAACAAAACAAACGATACTTTTGTTAATTTCGAATAACATACACTTTGAACGAAGATGCACATGCCGCACGGCGAGTCACGTGTCAGTATCCACCTTACCCCCGTAGCATAGCTTCAACGTGATTGGTCACGGCTTACGATGCGATATCATGGTGGCGCCGTGCATTTCGGCTTGCATAAATGATACGCAGAAAAAGAAAAAAAAGACAGAAAATAAATGAAATACTCATCCTGTGGGTGCATAAAAAGAAAGAGAGGAAAATAAGAGTATTAAAGCTTTCCACATTGCATTTCTTTTTCGATTTTTTTATTATCAAAAAAATAAAAGAAACGAAAAAATTAAATTGGGAATGTCACAATTGGCCAATAGGCGATCGATTTTTGAGTTAGTGCAAGCGCGCGAAAGGTTGTGGGAGGACGAAGAGAAGAAGGTTGCAAGTCCGTAACTAAAGAGTCGTCGACTCCGGGTGCATCGTTCGAGAAGGGCGGTGAGAGGAAACACCCCTCGTATTATACCCGTTCGTACGTTCGTAAGTTCGTTCGTCCGGTCGTTCGTTTATATACGTTCCTTTACTCGCTCGGTTGCTTCCTCTCTTTATCGATCAAATGAGAAAACGGTATATCCTCATATAGTACTCCTGTGAGCCTCCTTTTGTCGTCGTAAGTCGGCGCGGCATTCGACCGGATTCGTCGTCGTGAAGATCGGTTTAAGCCGACATCAGCAACACTACAGCAGCAGCAGTAGCAGAACAGCGGTAGCAGTTATAGTAGCGTAGACACTAAAAAAAAAAAAAACATAGTAAGAAAAATATAGATAAATAGACGTGAGTTAATCGTCGTCGTAGAGGCAAGATGATACTCCGTCGAAAATCTGTCCATAACTGCAACTGTCCCTGCCATCAACATTGTTCGACGAGATGCGCAGGTTTGAATCATTAGCCGGTTTTCTATCGGAATTTATATTTTTCCTCTCACACCTTATATACACATACATATATACATATATACATACATATATACATACTTTCGTATTACTCTTTAAACTCTGACTGTGTTTGATATTATTCTCTCTTTTTTTTCGTCACTACTTTCTTATCATTCGTCGTTATTAGCTTTTCAATTATTAACATTCTTTGACGCATGAGACAACACTGTGATAAGCACGATAAAGATATATTGATTCATGAGAAAATATAGTAAAAGGTCTTCCATTAATTATTACCTCGATTATTATTTCAGATGACTATTGTAATAAAAGATTCATTAGAAAATGGCGCGATATTTTAAAAATGTTCCATTCCTAAGTAGACTTTTTTATGGACGGGAAAAATGTTTCACGGCTCGTTCCTTTGTTTATTACTATATATAGAGATTGTGCTTAAGTCGTTTCTTTTCTTCTAAAAGTCAATGTACGTCCTGTGTTATTTGTGGACCGTTTTACGTATCATACGACGTACAAGACATGTTTACTCCCGCGAAGAGTGCATGCGGTCTCAAGCCCCTCCTCTCTTGCATCATTATACTCCTTTAGTCGATATGTCAGGGCTGTATCTATAAGGCATTAACACGATTTAATAAAAATACGTATAAGCATACTTTTAACATATAAAACAAAACTAATCGTAATAGTCACCATTTTTATTCTACTTATTTTGATTAATTCGTTTAATGTAATGTACATTAAATATAATCCGTTTCAACGATTACACGGTGTATAACAAAAATATATATCGTTAGCAATTAAAAAATAAAAATAATTACTAATTCTAAGATTCTTATATAACGTAGACGTGGACTATTGAATGCAATTAGCCAGATAATTATAGCTCATTGTTCTAATGTAAAAGGAACTCCACTTAATAATTTCGTATCTTCTCTATACGTACGAAGATTATTTTTCGTATGCTAAAAAGAGAAAGGTAAAAGAAGAAAGAACAACGTGCTTAGCGTATTAAAATCGATCCTTCCTTTATAAACGCCAGACTGATTTTTATTTTACAATAAATTTTTTTACCTATAATAGACTATTTATAATTACTTTATCTTTACACATAAAAAAGAAAAAAAAATATTCAACACTAAATTATTCAACGTAAAATAACTTTATATTTATTTCACTCTTAACATCATTTTTTCCGTATATATTCGTTTAAATACAAAGATGAATAATTGAATACACCACACAATTATATTATTAATTTGATAAGTATTATTTTATATCTTGGGTTCCGATAATAACGAATACGGTCCTGGAGCTTCTTCCCCCTCTCAATTTTTCGTACGAACGAAACGTTCGCCATATCGTCGAACGTACTGTCTAGTAATGTCGATAACATTAAGCGAAAATAGTATTTAAATAGCGTTTTATAAAAGTTAATTTCCGAATATTGTGTGTTATCGATATTAATGAAATTCGAATTAATGGGATATCTACAAAAAGAAACGGTTAAAGGTAAGTAAGATCTTGAATTATCATGTTTAATCAAAGTGAAAATTTGTCAAGAGAAAAGTGTGACAAGCGATATTCGACCTTTTTGCAAATTGATTTTTCGAACACGTTTGTTTAAAGAATTTTGACAAGTGTTTCTTTTTTTTTTAAATGATATACATATATTGTTTTAACGATTGGAATAATTGTTTTACTTGTACACTTTATTTCTATTGAATTGAATATTCCTTATGTTATCATGATATTGTTTCTTTGACATTATAGTTGTAGCAGATAATATTTCCTGTATCAAGAAGAAGAAGAAGAAGAACTGAAGATAATGGAAATTGGTGCAGGAAAATCTGCTTTGACTTGCCAGAGTCAGGTAGTGAATTGTGTAAATAGTAATGAACATGTGGGAGAAGTTGAAGCGAAGAAGGAGGTAAACAGTACAATTATTTTTATTTACAATCGCATATTAATTCGGTGGTAATAATAATTTTAATCTGTTACACTTTATGTCAAATAAATAATTATCATTTATTACATTATTTATATACATCATTAAAAATCATATTTATCTTTAGGTAAAGCAAAAAGTACATTCGAGTACTTCGAAGTCAAAGAAACATATGACTAAAATGAAAACAAAAACGGATTCTAATTATGATCCAACTAAATTAGAGGACAGTCCTAGTCAAGTGTTGGAACGGTTTAAGCATGGTTGTGAATGTCAAGACGATCAATGTTTTAAAGGACTAAATCCTGAAACAGTGTATAAACATAGATTAAATATCGCTGAGTTAACAAAAGCCGAACATGATATGTACTTAATGGGTGTAATTATGGCTTGTTTAACAAATCCTTACGAAACTGCAAGACATACTGAAAGGCGTAGATTAAGAGCTCATTATGTATACCAAGGTAGAAGAGTATGCTTAGATGCTTTTTTATATTTAGAAAATTGTACACATTATCAAATAAAAAGGATTAGAAAGCATTTAATAACTCATGGTGTTACTCCAAGAGTACATGGCAATCATGGAAAAGTTCCACACAATACATTTTCTTTGGATATTTATAAGATAGCTACGAAATTTTTAAAACATTTTATTGAATCTCAGGAAACCAAACAAAAGACTAAACTTTCTAAGAATGCTCCATTACATCTTCCACCAGATATCACTCGAAAAACTGTTCATGATTTGTATACCAAGTATTGTACCAAAGTTTCACCAGATATTAAAATTATGGGATATTCTACGTTTAGAAGATTTATGAAAGTTCAATTTCCGCAAGTTAAATTTGCTAAATTGGAATTCATAGCTAGGTCACAACCTATGCAGAATCATAGTGGTATTACAGTTGAAACGGATAAAAAAAATGTACCTGAGAAACATTCTGAATCAGCAGAAATAGTTACCGAAGATGGTACAATATTGCCTGTAGTCATTTCAAGCGAAGCAGTAGGACAAAATAGTAGCACTTACTTTTTAACACCGGTTAGTAAAACTAAAGATGATATTAGTTATCAAATAACAACCGATGGTTTATTAGTTGACAGGACAACATTACCTATTGCAGTAACTAAAGTAAATGTTGTTTAAAAGTATTACAATTATTGCAAATCGTTTTTTTTTTTTAATATATATAATGATAATGTACCTGTACAAAAGAAATGTTATCCTTATGTATTAAAATATGTAAATAACTTGATATATCTATTGCACATAAATTATTTTTAATTAGTAAAAAAGAAATTGTGTAGGTGGTATTAATCGTTGGAAAACAATTGTATAAATTGGTGAGTTTTTATTTTATAAATTACAATTATAAATATAACAATAAAT
>NW_014569631.1:318883-356605 GCF_001313835.1 Polistes canadensis | reverse complement strand
ATATATTCTTTAAAATATAAAGTAAAATTGTGGTAAATATTTTTTAATATATAAAAATATATGTCCCTAGATAATTTATATGCAAGAAGGAACATAAAAATTCGAAATATTTCTCATTTCAGATTCAAGAAATAAATTCTCATCTAGCAGCTCAGTGTTTCTCAATTTAAGAATCTGAAGAACATTAATAATAAAAATATAATTTATATAATTAAATTTTACTATCGAACTATTTAACGCAAAAGAAATCATTTACAATAAAATAACATGTTATAATGAAAAATATTTAAACATATTTGGATTGTTATTTTATTTTATCTTATTTATATAGATTAATTATAAATTGCAATGATAAAAAGATTATTAAAGATCATACAATAATTATTTATAAGATATATACATATATCTTAAATATTAACAGACATTAAATGAATAAAATGCATCACGTTTGAGAGCCTCTTATTTTACAGTTATATTAGCAATATTGTAGGTACAACAGGGAACTATTTCAACTGGTTGGGTTCTGCAAGGTCATATGAGTGCAATCTAGGATCAGATACTATTCTCACAGTTTTGGTGTACAGTTCATAGTGAAGAAGTGCATACTACTATCAGTAAATGTTATTAAAACACATTATTATAGTGAAATTACATACGCATGTATTTACATTTAATTCTGTTTGTAATATATTTGTATATTACAATAATTATTATAAATTTTTTTTTTTTTAAATAAAACACTGTTAAATAATTAGATTGGCTTTTCTAATAGTTAAACTAAACTGTGTGCAGTGCCCTAATGAAATAATTATAATTTTAAATATAATGTTTATATATATTTTCGTAATACTTTAAAATGAAATCTTAAAAAATTGTTAAACTATATATTAAATTATTTGTATTATTTTTGTAGAAGATGTCGAGAGTATGACCGGTGAAATAGAAAACGGGGATCTTGCAGTTCAAGATGTTGCAGATCTTCTTCAACCACAATATGCTATAATTGCTGGTAAATAAAAACTAACTTTTCATTTAATATATTCATAATTGTGTGATCAATAATCAAAACTTTAATATTAATATTTTATTTATTTATTTTCTGTATTTATTTAATTTTGTCTTTCTTTCTGTGCATATATAGGAGGTAAGACAAGAGAAGGATGTCCAATAATTACTTTTCCTGATAATGGTAGCTTCCATAATTTGACTGATTTGGATTATCAGCGTCTCATGCTATATCTCACTTCGGTGCCAACGTAAGAATCAATTTTATATAATTATAAAAAAAAAAGAAACACAATTATTTTTGAGTATATAATAAAACAAATATTTTTCAGTTTACAAGAAGCTGATCTTGGATTTCACCTAATTATTGATAGAAGAAATGATAAGTGGAATTCAGTCAAAACAGTCCTGTTGAAAATTTCTGTAGGTATTAATTTGTTATTATTGTTTTATTTAAATAAATTTTTTTTACTGTCTCCGTTGATTAAATATTTCATTGTTTTTTATTTTTTGTACATAAGGGATTTTTTCCTGGATTGGTACACGTAGCGTATGTTTTGCGACCAGCTGGTTTTTTACAAAAAGCTATATCAGAAGTGTCAAATAAATTGTTCAGAGAAGATTTCAAATTTCGAGTTATATTTTTAGCGAATGTTACCGAACTCTATGAGATTGTAGATAAAGATCAACTTACTGAACAACTAGGTGGAAATCTACCATATTGTCATCATACTTGGATACAAAATAGAATTGTAAATATATATTTTAGAATATTTAATATCTAATTATTATAAAAATATATTTCTAATAATCGTCTTTGTATTTTATAATTTATAGAGTTTAGAAAAATTTTCATCTATGACACAAGATGTATCACTTGCATTGGATTCTTTTACTCAACGTTTAGCTGAAATAGAATTTCCAAATAATACGATTGCTACTACAACTTTATTATCTCAACAGCAAGCAGAATATAATGAATTGAAAGAAGAAATACTTAGTGCTGCTAGACATGGCGAGGCTCTTTTAGATAGCGTACGACAATTAACTGGCAAAAGTACACCGGATAGATTAGGAAATGTTGCAGCGGTAGAAAGGTAATAATAATAAATTTCAAAAAGAATTCTTACTTCTATTATAGTATTAAAAATAAATCTATACGAGATTCCTTTTTTGTTCTCTACATAGATTACTTGTGCAACTAGAAGAAACCGAACGTACGTTTGACCTATTTTGGTCGCATCACAGTTCACGTTTGAGACACTGTCTTGCTTTGAGACAGTTCGAACAAGACTTCAGAGAGCTGCAAGCAACGTTAGATCAACATTTAAAAACTGTAGAAGAAATGACCGAAGTTGGAGAGACTCAAGCAAGAGTTGAACAATTACTCTGTGATACGTCAGCATTTCAAAGAATATGCAGGGTGTGTATGTTAATTATAGTTTATTGTGCGTTATTAACTGCTTTATTTGAAAAATATATAAGTCAAATATTGAATAAAACAGCTACACTGAGGAGGCTATCAACTTGAATAAAATTTATGGTAAACATAATACCATTTGAAAATTTGTCACTTTTAATGTCTCGTGTGTGTATATTACATCATACATATATATGTATATTTACATATGTATGAAAGAGATATCTCTAAATTGAACACACATAAGTGTTAAATATAAAGTCATAGGAAAGTTAATTTAAAAAAGAACAAAAATAATAATTACATTAATAGCTGTACATTTAAAATCGTAAATGTTGCACAAAAAGCACTGAGCGATCCAAACCAGTATAATCTTTTTTATTCCAAAAAAAAAATTAAAAATTAAAGTTAATATAATATAAATATTTATTTTCCTTTAAATGTGTAGAAATATAAAGAATTCTGGTTTGGATATTTTCACAAGCAGTAACATATATAATGCACATCATGCACAAAATGTTACTCTGCACCGCTTTCCTCATTTTGTCGATAGTCCTATTTGTTGCATACCATGTGGATTTGGGTCTTGGTAAGCAATCCACTTAACAAAATACATGTATTCTGTGATAGAATTTACATTTTAAAATATTTCTATCTGTAATTTAGTATCTACATTTCTAAATTTTCTGTCTATTGGTATATACTTGAATCTAAATTGAATCTATCTTTTTATTTTGTCAAGTATTTGCTGGTTTTAATGAATTAAATCTCTATCTTTTAATATATATATTGTTATATAATATACTTATGTTTTTTATATTGTAAAAAAAAGAAAAAGGAAAACAAGAAAAAGAAGTATAGAGATTTGATTCATGCCGTATATTGGCATGATATATTTTGAGAATGAGTACTGTTATTTTTCACTATGCACTGCACGTATATACATACATATATATAATAGTCTATTTCTTTATAAAAAGATTTTATTAGATTTAAAAAAAAAGAAATTTCCAAAAATATGATTGCTTGTAGAGTTTTATTGTCTTAATAATTTAAGTTGCATATAAGTATAATTATATATACTTATAGGGAGACATAGATCGTGCTGAGGAAGTGATATCTGCAGGTCAACAATTGTTATCTGGAAGACATCAGTGTCCTGCGGATGTCGTTGAACCAAAATGCGTGGAACTTCAGAGGATTTGTACTATCCTTAGTCAACGATTAGAAAGGCGATTACATATGTTAACAAAATGTAGAGAACTCATGGAGCGTATAGATAAGGTAGTACACTGTTTATTTAAAATCATTCTTTTAATTATTTGATAGATCGATCGATCATATTTTGTATTTTATTTGTATTTAGGCTAATACTTGGTGCACGCGTGGTATAGAATTACTTGCATCACAAAATAGCACTACGTCTCCAGACCAAGCTCTTCAAGAACTGCAACAATTAATAGAAGCTGCAGAAGAATTTCATCATCCTAGATGTATTTTTCAAGATTCAATCATGCCAGAAACCAAGGCACTTATTACTCAGGTTTGAATTTGTTTTTATAATTTTTTCTTACGATTCGTTTTATCTACATTTAAACAAAAGGAAACACTTCTATTGAAGTTCATAATCATTGCATAAGGTTTTACAAAGAATAGAAGATGTATCTATGATGTGCGATAAAAGAATTATGGCACTGAAGCAACAATTAATTAAACCAGCAAAACCAGTTCAACCTGTAACACCAGAACCAGTAAAGCCATTGCAACCACTGCCTCAAATTGTAAAACCTGGTAGAATCTTGAAGAAAGCTAATACAATGCCAAAGGTATTTGAATACATTTTTTCAAATATTTTAGGAACATTAATTAATCCTTTCGTTATGGCAGTCCGCTCCATCGGAGTAATGCTACTGATTGGGGCACCGTGTCAAAAAGTGTGCACATTGCACGTCAGTATTCTTCTTATATTCGCACTTACGTCTTTCAAAGTTACATTGACATTCTCTTGTATGTACATTTTTTAAGTTTACATAACAATTGTTTCGTCGTATTATATGAGAAACATAAAAATAATTACATTTTATGCATACAGCAGTGTTTACAATAGTATTCAGGCATGGAAAAAAAAATTATCCAAATTTACTTACATTTGTTAAATATATGCATGTGTAATGCTTATTGCCTTTATAAACATAAAATAAGAAAACCCATATTTACGGCAAAGTTTCAATTGCAATTAATTAGGGAAATACTGGAAAAGTATCATCAAAATAAATTTAAATAAAAAACAGTCGCGTGGATGCGAACTATAGTGGACCCTCGTAACAAAAGGGTTAATATGTCAAATTATAATTCTTAGTAATATAATTAAGAATGGTAAATTTCAAAACAAGGTGCTTGTACACACATGTTGCGTAGTCGCCCATTATTGTGGGCGCTCGTAACAAGTTAAAATATGTTTACATTTTTAATATGATCATTTATTTTTATATATGAAAGATGGAAATGAGTCCTATAGAAGGAGAATCTTCATCACCAGAAAGCGAACCACGAGATATAGAAGCTTTACGTTTAAAATGCGGCCATGTTTTAGCAGAACTTGTTGATACCGAACGAATTTATGTTGCCGAATTAGGCTCTATTATTAAGGGTTATAAAATAGAGTTAACAAATGAATCAATGGCTCATTTAATACCAACAGCACTCGTTGGCAAAGCTGAAGTGTTGTTTGGAAACTTAGAGGAAATTTACATTTTTCATGGAGAAACATTTCTAAGGGATTTGGAAAATTGTATTTCAAATACTGAACTTGTTGCTCTTTGTTTTGTTCAAAGGGTATGAATATGTTTGATAATAATCATTATTGTTAAGTCGATTAAAAATTAAAATATTAAATAACATTATAAAATTGTTTGTACAATTTTTTTAGAGAGAGGCATTCTTCAGGCTGTATAGTTATTACTGTCAAAATATTCCAAGATCAGAAAAATTACGAGAACAGATACAAAACGAACCACAATTTTTAGCAGCATGTCAACAAAGACTCGGTCACAAACTTCCGCTTGCAGCTTATCTTCTAAAACCTGTTCAAAGAATTACTAAGTATCAACTATTATTAAAAGATTTATTAAAGTATAGCGATGAGCCATCGTGTTGCACAGAATTGCAAGAAGCCATTGATTGTATGCTGGTCGTATTGAAATGTGTTAACGATAGCATGCATCAAACTGCTATCACTGGTTTTGGTGTAAGTAAAGGCTTACATGTTAAATTTGAAGTTTTAATTAGTATTTTAATTTTTTATAATTTTTAC
This sequence comes from Polistes canadensis, assembly GCF_001313835.1. Taxonomy (NCBI): domain Eukaryota; kingdom Metazoa; phylum Arthropoda; class Insecta; order Hymenoptera; family Vespidae; genus Polistes; species Polistes canadensis. The sequence continues at coordinate 350,867 of NW_014569631.1, read as the reverse complement.
TTCTTATTTACTTTTTATTTTATTTTATTTTCAGGGTGATTTAAGTGCACAGGGTGAACTTTTATTACAAGGTTCATTTAGTGTTTGGAGCAGCAGTAAACGTGAACTTAATCTTTTAAGATTAAAACCATCACAACGACATATTTTCCTGTATGAAAAAGCGCTTATATTCTGTAAGCATAGTAAGCCTCAAGCACACAATAAAGCTACGTATCATTTCAAAAGATACTTAAAGGTACGACCGTATAATTTTGATCTTTTATATTTTAAAGAGTGTATAATCGTAAACTTTTGATGTAGATGTCTCAGATTGGTTTAACAGAATCAGTAAAAGGTGATGCAAGACGATTTGAAATTTGGCTCCAAGGTAGAGCCGAAGTTCATACAATACAAGCACCTAGTATAGACGTCAAACAATCTTGGGTAAAACAAATCAAAGGTGTTTTAATGTCTCAATTAGCTGAACTTAAAGGGAAACAAAACTCGGCGTTTGGCAAATCTAATCACAAGTATAAATTTAATAAAATAATTTCCATTCTTATCGAATTGATTTATTTCTTTATTTTCTTTTTATTGCAGACCTTTACGTCAAACGATCTCGTGGGAAGCTCAAAGTAGTATTTCTGGATCTTTACGCACACTTTCAGTGGATGGCAATAGCGTCATATCACACATAACCGATGTGTCTCAATCAACGGAAGACGATGTTGCTTGGAGTTCAGAAAATAGTAATACTGACGATGAAGATGCTTTCGGTGATAGTCCTGGTTCGGCACCTGTAAGTTTATTATTTCCAAGTTAATGGAATATAATAGTAGCTTTAAAAAGGAAAATACATTTATTATACATAATATATATTTATACATATATATATTTATGTATAATACATATATATGATAGAAAATATTTATTTGCCATTAGGGTGGAAGATATGTAGCATTAGCAGATTATTGCGCTGTTGGGCAATCTGAAGTCACTATGCATGAAGGTGACAATTTAGAACTACTGAAAGTTGGTTGCGCAGGTTGGTGGTTTGTTAAACTCATAGGGACAGGTCTTGAAGGATGGGCACCAGCAGCTTATCTGGAACCAATGAATCGTAAAACATCACGCAGTTCACAATCGGTTAATAGTCAAGAGACTATATGAAATAGGCGATTAACACATTAGATTAACTAATGTGTTAAATAATTAATCATTACACTGTTGAGAAATATCAATTGTTGAGAATTACTGTTAAATACGGTATTTTGAAACTTTTTTCAAGATGAATATACAAAGAAAATTAAATGAAACTTTCTTCTATATAGATTTCAGCTAATGGTTTGTATATGGACTTACACTTTTCTGGTACAGTATTGATGAATAAGATGCATTTGGATAATATTTACTTCACTTTTTAAACATGTCCGATATCTGGCATGAAATGAAATATTGAAGTGTGAACAGGATTTGTTGGATTTTAATTACCGATGAAAGATGAGGAAATAATTTATTATACCCAATTAATGTAAGAATGTATAAAAGTGAGAGAGAAAGAGAGAACAATGAATTTGATAATTGCATTGCATTAAAATATTTGCAATGTTTCTTGATGATAAATAGCGCTTATATTAAATACAAAAATGTACCTACTACAAGATATATATATCTATGTGAAAGGTAGAGAAAGACATTTATTATTAATATAGTATTGTACAAAAAAAATTGCTCGGTGATGAATTTCCCAAAATATGTACACGTACATATGTATATTTAGAATAAAACTAAACGCGTTTGTATAATAATTAACATGCAGATTTAAATTCTGTATTGCACATTATAAGCAAAGGACGAATAATAGAGATGACGAAAATGAAGCTGCGCTGATTTATATATGAATACCATCCTGGCAGTGTTATTTAACATTTTATCAAATGAACTATAAGTAAACAACGTTTGCAAATAGTAGTTTTAACATGTGACCTGTACAATAAGTTAAATCGGTTATATGCAAATATTCCAAAGTTATTATCATTACATAGGAGTATTATTGTTTTTAATATATTATATTATATTATTATTATTATATATATATAGAGCATTAGTATGTGAATGTTATTTTATTTGAAAGAGAAAAAAAAAGAAGTGCATGTAATTGGAGGATAAATGCAAATATATTTTTCTTCTACGCTTTTTCACGATATTCGTCAAAGTTTACGAATTTGTACCTTTAAATTAGAATGATTATCTAGTTTCTTCTTTCTATAAAGCAATATAGTACAATTTAGATTATATATTTTTTAAGTATTCTTATGCGATAAATATATGAATATATATAAATGATAGAATATTTGCATACTATCGTAATAAAAAAATTAAATGGTCACTTTGCCTTGAAAGGTAAAATGTGTGATACATACAATGTTAGTTTTCATGCTTCTGTGATTATTTATTTTACACACATGCAGAAGTATTTAGTTATATACATATATATAATATTGCCATTTTTAGGATATTACATAATATTGTTAATGAGTCATTATGACCAAATAACTAAACATTTTTAACGATCGTGAGTAAAACAAAACAAAAATACAAAAATTTGGCTAATAAAATGTTAAATTTAAAATGCGAAACGAAATAAAAATAATTGTGAGATATACACACAATTCTTCTAGATGATAAAATGTTAACACCAAGTATCATGCAATATTTGAGAGGAATAAAAAACATAATTGACTATGATAATATTTTTAATCTTAACTTAAAGATACATAATAATTTTTTTTTTAGGTATCAAACAGTCAGTCTCAATTTTAGCTAAATGCGTAATCCACAAATAAATTCATAATAATAATAATAACAATAATAATAATAATAATAATAATAATAATAATAATAATAATAATAAAAAATAAAAACTAAAACATGTGTGTACATATAATTTGTACTCAGAGTTTGTATGAACATAGATTAACGGAATGGAACTTAAAAACTTCATAAAAGCGTCTATCTGCTTTCTTTCACTAAGTACTATGCAGGAACTATGTGCATTAAATGAATGGTATTATCTATAAAATGATTAATTGATAAGTTTGATTTAAATTAAATTTTTAATACTAAATACAGGGTTCCAAATGTAATAATTATTAGACACACATATATTTATTAAATATTGAATTATTTATTTTTGCAATCTACGAGAAAGTAGAAAAGCAAACTATAGCAATATTATCAAATTTATGTAATTTATATAGTTTTACGATTATTATTATTATTATCTCGATTATATATTTGCTATTTAATATGTCAAAGAGTTCAAATGCAATAGAAATTTGTAGTTTAAATATATTTTTATCCATTTTCACGCCGTCCTCATACTAATTCTAAAATTTTGGTCAGATAAACTAAATCTATTTAATTATATATACATATGTATATATTATTTGTTTTTTGTTATTAACGTTTGTTTAAAAGTAATTAAAATAAGTAAATTATAGTTGAATAAAAAAGCATGATATTATCAAAGTCTAAGTTTACAATAGGAGACAAAAAAACTTTTAATATTTAGAGTAATATATATACACATAAGCCCAACGATTTAGCAAAGATTTTTATTTAACATAGGTAACACACAATAAGTTTACCTGCATAATACAGCTTTATGTGAAAAAAGATTTTTTATGTTTGCGCTGTTTGTTAAAAGGAAAAAAAATAATTCTAACACATTGAACGCCAGCCCCGCATTATTGCAGGATTCCTCTTTTTTTATTCTAAGTAAGCACATTTTATGCATTGATATGTTGTATTTGTTATCGTTTATTTTTTTCTCCATTTGATTAATTTCTAAGAAAACACAGACAAAGGTCTGTAAAAAATCAGATCAACAGTCAATCTGAAAAAATGTATGTAGAGGTCAGTATCTGTTTAGTCGTAGACAAGCAATACAAGCGCTGATGTTCAATATGTTAATTGTAGTATCTAAATATGTTCATATAATCTTTGCGATATGATCTTTTATTTATATTTTAGTTAGAAAAATAAAAAAGAATAAAAAGAAGCTGAAATATATCATAAGTAGAAAAAGTAATTCAAACCATTAAAAAAAAAGATTTTGTAGCGATTATACATATATAGACAATAATCTTGTCCATTGTTAAATGATATTATTCAACTTTGAAAACATTTTGTGAACATGATAACAATTCATACAATAATAATATTACAATATCGCCAAACTTCCCTAAATACACTTGCAAATATAAGCAGATTCTTGCATACAAATTCTTGATGTAGGCAAATTATTTTATTAAAAAACTATAATAAGAGTTAAGATCTGCAAACATTCAGAATGTACGTAGACGGATAAACTCTTGTTGTTGTTTAAAGATATCAACTGCTTTTTACTAAAGGGTTCCTTTTGTTGTTCCTTCGATGATAAAGAGGAATAAATTATATTTTTACACATAATTTGGATGCTGAAATTGCTTCTATTTGCTGTAAAATGCTATTATGTATAATATATATATATATTGACATAAACAGATTTCTCAATTCATATACTTTAAGAACAATTATAAGAAAACTAATTATATATGGGATCTTACTTTGGGGAACAAAATTCTGGATTTTATCCTATAGTCTGGTAACAATAAATAGCCATATATTTTTCTGGAGTATTATGAAATATTATTTATGTATATCACGATGATTAATACTTTATATTTAAGGTATACTTTTTTTCTCTTGCAGTAATAGAATTTTGATTCTCAAAGATGTTGAGGAAAAATCAAATTTATTATGACGACGTTAAACAAAATTTGCTATTATGTTTTAGACTGATATTTTTTATAATCATTGATACGTTCTCAATATATAAATTGTACATTGCTTAACGAAAAACTTCATTCTAAGATAAAAAAAAAAAGGAAAACATATTACAGAATTTAATGTAATAAAATGCAAATGATATTACATTTATTTTCATACTTCCTATGTATATTTTTAAACAAATATAAGTGAGAGCAGGTATATAATAATAATAATAATAATAATATATCTTTATCATTTGTTTGCATAAAGTTTTTTCTTTTTTTTTAGTAATTATGTTTGTTTTTATGTGAGAAAGATCAGATAATTTTAAAATAATAAATTAAATTATTGTGTATGATAAATTTATATGCATTGAAATTTGTGCGATCTTTTTTAAATCAATACGTAATCATCTAACAACATTTTTCAAAATCTATATATTTTGATCTATTATAATATTTTTACACACGTAACAAAAGGTCATGAGAACAAACATAGGTTTGTATAAAATTAAAATCTTATATAATCTAAATTGCATGTCAAATAAGTTACGCGAAGTTAGGTTAGATTTTTTAATTCCTTCAAAATTAATTAGAAACTATATAAAAAATAATATAAAATGGTTTATTGTAGCATGATATTTATTGCATTATAAAAAAATAAATATTAGTTGTATTTAATATTATTTTTCAAATTTGAAATACGTTAGAATGTTCGTCACCATTTGTAATTTCTAAAATTGGCGGTAACCAGCAAAGTTAAAGCTGATAGGTCGAAGATCAATTCACTTTAAGTACTTACGACATAGTAAATTAAAGAGGGAGACCTTGTGGCACGATCGTCTCTGATTGTTCTTCCATACATTTGTTACATACGTCCCATGACCGAATTCATACAGACACGTTAACATCTGGTCTTAAAGAGGTTTTATGTATTAATATATTAAATATTTTTTATAGTTCCATCATTTAATCATAAATCTTAACAATAAATATATACAAAAATGACGCCTAAAACAAAAGAAGTAACAAAAGAAAATATTTTAATACCTTCTAGAGGTATTAATGCTATTTTATTAGGACCACCTGGTAGCGGAAAAGGAACACAGGTAAAAATTATTATTGAATTTATTTTTTTTTTCATTTTATGGGATAACAACGAATACAGTAATAATATTTTACGTTTTTTTTTTACAGGCTCCTTTATTTAAAGAAAGATATTGTGTTTGTCATCTCTCTACGGGAGACATGTTAAGAGCGGAGATAAATTCTGGCACTGCTCTTGGTAAAGAAGTTAAAAAGATTGTAGACGAAGGGAAATTAGTTAGCGATGATCTTGTAGTTAGTATGATCGATTCTAATTTGGATAAGCCCGAATGTAAGCGTGGTTTTCTTTTGGATGGCTTTCCAAGGAGTGTTCCACAAGCTGAGAAGGTAAATTTCAATAAGAAAAACTCTCTCTATTATTAATTTATATTAAATAATATAATTTTGTTTTTTTTTAAATTATCGAAAATATATGCAAGGTGACTAAAAAATATAGTTCAGTACATAAAGAACATATATTACTTGCTATAGTAAGCACACGGAGAGTAGTAAAAATTCTATTGATATAGGTCATAAAATTAAATGTTACTCTGCAATATCAACTTTTATATATTTAGGTTTCTTCATTTTCGTGATCATTTTATTTTCGATACAAACAAATATAAGTTTAAGGTTTTAAATAAGATTATTATGTACCAATGTCAATAGAGATTATTTTGACACAAGCATGGTATAAATTTTCTCTATTCATTCAGTTTAATAAGCTTTACTTCCGTACTCTTAGTTATGTTCGTTCATTATTTTAATATGGAAATAGCATGTATGCTTTTTGCGTATAGTTTTTCAGAACACATATAGGGTAAAAAATAATCATATTAATCCTAATATAGTCATATTTTATCTCTTAAATTATTTATAATAAAAATTATTTTTTTATCACCTTGTATAAGTTGTTTATTCAGATTTTAAAAATTAAAAATCAAAGCAAAATATTAATGAGTTACTATAGTCACAAGTAGGACACTGCTAGCATAAGAATATTGAGTGCCTGCAGTCAGTGGTAGTGCACAGCAGCAAGCATTAAACTTTTGGTGACTATGGTCACCAGTAATATTAAAAAGATTAAAAGTAGATTTAATCTATTTAATTTGCTAATTACACTCGTACGTATATATATGTAATAATTATTGGATTTATGTAGTTAGATACTATGCTAAAAAAGAGGAAAACTAAACTCGACGCTGTAGTTGAATTTGGAATCGATGACAAATTATTGATAAAAAGAATCACAGGACGTTTAATACATACTGCGAGCGGTAGATCGTATCACGAAGAATTTGCTCCGCCAAAAAAACCTATGACGGATGATGTAAGTCATTTGATTTATTCGAATATTAATAATACATATGTCATTTATATCACTTAATGAATCCAAATATAAAATAATAATAATTTATTTATTAACAGGAAACCGGTGAACCTTTAGTTAAAAGATCGGATGATAATGCAGAAGCTTTAACGAAACGATTAGCCGTTTATCATACTCAAACGCAACCACTAGTCGATTATTATGCTTTGCAAGGTATTCACTATTATATCAATGCGGCGCAATCAAGTGCTAAAGTTTTTGAAGATATTGATCGCATATTCTTGAGAGCTATCGAACAAGATCAGAAAAAAGGTTTTTTCTATAGATTCTTTTCATAGATTACTTTATTTCTATACATACACACACAACACACACATAAACATCAAATGGGAACAGATAATATTCCAAATAATATTACGTACCTTGCAGTTAATAATATACTTACTTTTATTGCGGTATCAATTTATTATTGATATTAATTTTGGGATAAGTGGGGTTTTTTAAATATATTTATTTACTTTGTTTAGAAGTAGTTTTAGTATTGTGATGGTACGAATATTATGTATATGTTGTGTAGGGTATTAATTAAATATCGATTAAATAATATCATTAAAAATAATCTTGATAGCAATATGTAAAGAAAAATATGTAAGAATAATATATCATAGATAATTGAAATAGAATGATACTGATGATGATGACGATAACGATGATAAAATAAGGCACTATAAAATATGTTACAAAATAGGATTTATGATTTTAAAGTCACAAGCACAGATAATGTTTTTATCGATAAATATAGTTAAGGATACATAAAGGTTACTAAAAAAATGTAGTACGTAGTTAAAAATATTAGAATAAAACTAAATTTACATGTATATATTTAAGGAAGGAAATATCACACAGTACGATATATACGTCTTATATTTATGCTTTTATTTTTTTCTTTAATTGTAGTATCTTTTGTAACTCGAATTTTTATTTATTTACTTTATACACACATAGATTAACGTTTAAGTATAATATTCTTTTGAATATATCGCATTGATATTGAAGATTTGTGAAAGATACAACAGCAATATATTGAGTGATTGCAAAAGTTCGATTTTCACGAACTTTTAGAATCATTTAATATTATTAAAACCTATATATATGTATATAATTTCAACAACAAAAATATGCATATATTATATACAAAAAAAGGAAAAATTATTCTATATATATATATTTCTTATCAATAAAATATATATAATAATATAAATAGTAAACATAACATAAAATAATATACATACATATGTATTATAACAATAAAAAAAATAGGATTTATCTATTAAACTTTGTCCACGAATGAAAATGTAATATCAATAAAAAACGTAATGCTACTTGAATCATTAAGATCATTTTATATACGCACATTTGGTAACATCTATATATGATCATATTACTATTCATATCTTTGGTTGCATTTATTTTAGTAATAGTAGTTTGACATTTATTTTAATGTTAATTGTAATAAGAGACAAATTAATTAATAATGCACGCGTAGAAAAAAAATTAGGAAAATGAAATAAGCCTATATATATATATATACTAAACGCGTAATTATACAAAAGATTATACATAAAATATGTATCATAGATCAAAATCTATTTTACGCAATTGAAAGTAAATTACAACGTACTTCAGTACAATGTTACTGCCTCTATGTATACTACAATGTTACATATTTTGCAAAAAGAAATTAATATCAATTTGCTCGAAATATGTCTATTTAGGAGTGTTATTGAAATGTAACTTCCTTTTATTTCTGATAGATCATGGTTGATTGATGCTACGTTAGGGTTGCTTTCATAAACAATTTAAAGATTAGGACTATGGATGTATAAATTGTACCAAGCTGGCTTGTATCGAGCTCAAGAATTTGTCTTTAGAAAGAATGTGGGTCTAAGTAGCTGAAATAGTTGATCACTGCCCTACTTTTTATTTCAAGTGACTACGTCACAGATATTTGCTTTATTGGCGGAACGAATTGCATCAATTAATCCAATAAGTGAAACAAGAAAAAACAATAATACAAGGAAAGAAAAACATAATCATTGTAATCATTGCCATAAACATTTAGGTATTAAATATCATTTATTAATTGTAATAACACATATGTAATAAAAATATTGTATTCGCAAGAAAATAATTTCGGTTTTGTAGTGTGAAATAAAAATAAATTTTTGTTATACAAATAATAAACTTTAATTAATCATATATAATATTTTCCATTTTGTTTGATAATTTTTTGCCATCTTTCTGGTAACTTCATGATTCCATGCTGATAAAACTTTTGGTCTTTATCAGCAAAAAATTGAACTAAGAGCGACTTCAAGTCATTACCATTAGTGAAAGTTTTATTATTTAAAGAATTTTGCAAACTTTGAAATAAATGATAATCTAATGGTGCAAGGTCAGGATCACATGAGGGATAGCGATATTGCTTCTCAACCATGTTCCAATAATTTTCCACGGGTTACCAAAGATGTGTGAATACTTGCATTGGTGAAACAAGATTTTGTTGTAATTTGTCAATTCTGACAGTTTTTTTTGTCATCTGAATTGATCGTTTGATTTCTTGGAAGCAGTTAGTAATGCTTTCTCAAAATTTATCAACCGATTTGATGAATTCACACGAGGAGGATTGAAAAGTTTTGACCATAATACGGTGTGGAAAACCATAAAACTCAAAACCTTTTCAACACTTCTCGTGCGTTAAGCTAAAAATTTTTCAATCCACCTATCTATAAATGGGGTATTATAATGTACAAATAATATTCCTATGTTAAATAATATTCCAATTAGTGGAAATATTATTTCCAGCACAAAAACCAGGTCCCATGATTTTAAGGGTAGTAGAAAGAATAGTTTTCAATTATTAGTAGTTTTGTATCCTTTCGAATTATCTGAAAGAGAATTATAGAAAAAGCTAAAGGAAATACAATATCTTTGTTGATTTGTGGTGTTTCAATATTGCCAACAAATTAGAAATATTTGATCACTTTTGAAGTAATGTTAATGTTAGCAGAATGTAAATTACTAAATAGTCATTTAAATTTATTTCGTTATATGAATTTATGTTGAAAATCAAAGTTATATATATATATATATATATATATATAGATGTGTGTTGATTAATAATTATTTATAAGATTTATTTACAAAAATCCCAACCGTATTATTAATCCCAAGAGTTTCGTAATTTCCTCAGCATTAATTAGTATCCAACTGTACATTTCAACTATCTTTACATTAGATTGTAATATTTTTTTCATTGTTTCATCGTAAACACAATAATAACATAAAGAAAAAAGGAAACATCGTTTAAGAATTAAACAGATGTACATTGATAAAATAAAATCAAATCGTGTATGTATAGTTTAGCTTACAATGTATATTTAACTTTGAATAATAGTTACGTTATAACATTGGGAACTTTGCACATTTAGGAATACTCTTGTCATCCATTTATGTTCCATAAGCATACACTGCCATTTTGAACGTAATAGATGTCGTCAAAAGAAGAAAAGGTAATTAACTTAGAGAATTAGCTAGGTAGGAAATACTTTGGTGGTATCGTCTGTTGAGTGTTCTCAACGACGATAACAAAATACTAAATTTTTTAATTTGTTTTCTATCTCTCTTTCTCTTATACACATATACATATTCTCTATTTCTTTCTCATAAACATACTCATACGCATACATATACATATATTCATACTCGTACACATACATACACTTTTTCTCTCTTTCGCACATCTACAGCAAAATTATTTCTTTAAAATAAACAATGATGATGGAGTAATAAGACTACTTTTACCACGTAAAGTCATAAGAGAGTAGAGCGTCTAAGTGTACAAGTGGGATGCTCGCCCAAAATTATTTTAAATGGAAGCATTAAAGATTTGCGACGCGTTAGACTCTCTTATGGCTCCACGCTGCTCCTCCGATCGTTTTTAAATAGATCAGGCTAACGGAGCTATTGCATCTTTGATTTATTAATTCTCCTTAGATTTGTTTTTGTTTGCCTTTTCTTTTCCAATGAGAAGGAATGATCCAAAAAGAACGTTCTTCTCCTAATTTAGATAAATTGTCGTAAATTTTGTTTTCTTACAATTGATGAAGCTTACGATATTACATATTAACAATATTTTCTTTCAAGATAAGCATCTTAAAAAGTATAATATACCGGAGATATTTCATTTTCTAATATTATAAATTATTTCGCTCTAAAATGTTTTTTTAATTGATCATTTGTATTTATATAGGTATATTGATTTGTTGTTCTTTTCTCTTTTTTAATTTCTTTTTCTGTCTTGTTGGCTACCGTTTGTATGATTTTAAATTTATTCATATGGAAGAACGAAATTAAGTAATAGGTATGTACAAAGAAACAAAAAGTTAAAATAAAAAAAAAAAAGAAGGATAAAAAATAAAGGAAAAGGAAAAGAAAATTTTCACTAAAAGTCACTAAGATGTAATCTCAAATCGGACACTAAACAAGTTCACTAGCTCACATATTTCTTGGACAAGGATAACTCGATCCGAGCATCCTTGTTCCTTTTGCACTTTGAACGCGCGATTGTATTTTGAGTAAAGATAGGAAAAAATAGTATGAAGAAAAAAAGAAGAAGAAGAAGAAAAAACAAATTCGCGCGTTCAATCCCGAAACATATATATAAAAAGAAATTAAATTAAATTATAGGATTAGTTAATGTTTTTTTTTGTAATAATACATCACCAAAAATTAGTTTATCACTTTTAAACGTATCCAAGTAAGGAAACTTGACGAGAGAATACGAAGAAGAGATTCGAAAAAAAAGAAAAAAAATATTAAAAAACAAAACGATAATAGAAGAAAAGAAAAAAGTTTTAGAAACCTAATCGTTTGATATTCGTCCTAACCACAAGACTGTTCAACCTACTTACGGGTTTTTCACCCTGCCAACTTTTGCTCTTAACACGAAATTGTTTGAGATCGGCCTCGTGATTTGGATCAGACATTGGTTTGTAACCTTGGGGAACACAAAGATTACGTTGTTCTTTGTAGAATTGTTCATAACCACCGTGTAAAAGATAAACTTCTGGATAATAAAGAGCAGGATAATGTTCTTTATTACGTTGGCGATCGATGTTTCGTAAAAAACGTGAAAGGTTCGGCCCACGTTCCCAAGAAAATTCACAATGGAATACGAGAATACGTCGTTTGATTGAATTTGGTTGAATTTCTGGGACGTTTGTTAAAGGATCGAGTAGATGTTGTTCAATTAATTCTTTGTTGTAAAGATTGAGAGCTCCTTCGATGTGTCCGCCATCGAATTCGTAGGGATATCGACAATCAACGATTACAAAGGAATCGATGTATTGTTTAAAATCTCCACGCATCAGAGCAGCCAAGGTATCCACGGAGATAGATTTGAGATCATCGTGTCGACCATCGGCAAGAGGTAGAATGCAAGGTTTACTAAAATCACCGGTTAGATCGGCATCGGTCACACTACGATGTATCGCTGATTTGATCAAGGCATGCGCTTGGCTATCCTCAAATTTATTATCAAAAGATTCTTTTATCGAGACATTGCAAAAGTCAACTTCATCCGTGATATCCTCTATGCTTAAATTAGATTTATGAGATTTTTTGACTAGTTTCGTTTCGATATCCGTTACGTACGATGCCTTTTTATTCGATGATATTTCCAATTCTACGTTCTCCGGTATGTGTTGAAAATCAACCGATATTCTAGACCTTTTCATTAACCGAGGACTAAGCGATGCTGGTGGTTCTGATCTTTTACAAGATCTTGTTGGTTGGATTGAGGATGAATCCATGATACTGGAATACGACGGTGTGCGGGATTGTATATCTTCATCGAAAGAAAGTTTACGAGTTGAACAGGTTGTTGATGGTGAACGAAATAGACAGGAACGTACTTTCGATATCGATGATTGTGGATTAGTTCTGTCGTTTTGAAGTGATAACGAACGACGAAATGAACGTTTTACTTTTGTACGTGGATATTCTGGGGTTGTTATGATTGCATATTCCATTATTTCTGATCCAACAATGCTACCAGAGAGAAGACTCGTTAGACCGTTTGGTAAATGGGTTGCCTCATCCAGTGCATCTAAATCCATTAGATCGTTCAAATCATCGTCCATACTCTCGTAACCCGATGATAAACTCCGAAAAATCATTGGATCCGTCACTAGTCCATGAGGTGATGATCTTATAGGAGATTGCATTGGACTTCGTTGATCAACAGACATACGCCTTGGTGCAACTCCAAGAGGTTCGGCAAATTGGAAACCAGTACGGTTATCTTTCTCGAGTAAATTAGTACTTCCATATTCTTTATCCTGATTGTTCGAGTCGCAATCTTCCAATGGGAAACGTGACTTTTTATTTACAGTCGTCTGTAATCAGAACAATAATACTAATCAATATTTGCCTAGCATATCATGTTCATTTTCTTTTTTTTTAGAAATTATAATTTGGTGCCTTGATATTCAATTCATTGCATCAAATCGCCATTTTTTTTTCTTTAAGAAGTTCGATATGACGTATAATTATTTTATAAATAAATATTAAATTGATTTAAAAGGTACCGAATTAATAATTACACATATAATAATTTTATTTTATTCATTAACGGAGATAAATAGAAAATATGAATGCGTCAATTGTATGTACGTATATTTGACAAATTTTCAAACTTATTTTTCTCGAAAACAAATAATTATATAAACAAATTTGTATTCTACATTTTCGAATTAGTTTTTCATGTAGAATCACTCTTTGTTCGTTTATGTACTACCAATTATAGGACACCCTGTGTATTCGATTAATAATTAAATATATTTTCATTTTTTAGGCAACCGAATTTATAAATATTAAGTTATCAACTTGTGGTTTACTAAGGGAAAACAAATAAAATATGCAGAAATATTTTATTTTTATTTTATTAGTAGTAGCGGTTTATTTTTTGCATTTTAACATTATAAGGTATACAATATATTACAAATTAAAAATTAAACATGAAACACATGGAACATATTTAAGTTTTTAGTAATTACGTGGGTTTTGTGTAATACAAATAAAATAATAAAAATAGAACTATAGAAATGTAAAAATATATATATAAAAAACAAGCTCGTTTCTTAAATTTATTTAGATTCTTCAAAAATACTGTTTTTTATCAGTATTCTAATTATAATATTTGTAAAAATAATTGTTTGATAGTATTTTGAATACATGATCAGTATCTAAAATATTTTAGTATGTAAAATGATACTAATCAAATAAACAATATTATACTAACAAAATGCAACGAATATTGATCAACTTATTGATCAAGAATTAAAATTATAACAGACCAATTAAACAATAGGTATTGTACGAACATAATAACAAAACAAATGCTCATATATACTGTATTTATTTTAGAAAATATATTTACACATATATTTAATAAGAAATATTAATCAAATAACAAGTATAAATATTTTTAAATGTTAAATTTTCTTTTACAGAAAATATTTAACGTTCTAATTGTATTTAAATCGAAATGTTTTGAATGAAATTATTTCATTTTTAACACACAAAAATGTTTTATTTTATTTTTAAGTCGTGTCGCACTTCCGCTATGAAAAATTTAAAGCTGATTTAAAAACGAGAAAGAAAAATATATTGTCCGGTATATCGTGGATACAACCGTCGATAAAGTGCAAGGTGTTGCGCATACGATTATGGAAAATCTGAAAAGCTAACGACCAATTGAAACTATGTCAATGTATGTTTATCAAAGCATATGTTCTACAGGATATTTCAGAATAATATATTCCAAGTTTAGTAGATCTAGCAGATCGAAAATATCTAATTGTAAGATAATCAAACAAGAAGACATATAATCAAACACCTTTCCGTAATAAAATACGAAAGAAATGAAATAACAGAAGACTAAAAATAATCTTTTTTTCAATCAATTTTATAATGACTACAAATTACATATAGATATTTCTTCGATATATCTGAGAACTGTTGTGAAGATCATCTAAGGGCTGACTATCTATTGAGTTTGTTATTTTCAATACATTTTTATATATATAGTCAATATTTGAAATAAATGTAAAATATTTATAATAAAATAAAAAAGTAGAAAAATGAACTGAGAAATTTGCAAACAAAATATTAGTATCTGCCCACTCGATTTAACAATTTGAAAAATATTTATTGAAATCATTTCTAGAGTTTGATCGAAAATATACTGGTACATCATCAATTTGAAAAACCCCCATAACAGTGATGATAATAAAATTAATAAAATGTTTCGAGAAAGTTTATTATCTTATTATTTCAAACAGGGATACTTCCGGAGATGGGGGGAATATTTGACTAAGAATTATATTCGAAAAAAGGAATAATAGTTTTTCCTAAAGATCCTGTCGTCTATCTATGATCTTTCGATGTACCGATGCGACTAAAGACATTTATTTATTTTGTTCTTTTTTTTTTCCAACGATATTGCCACGATGAAATTTCTCAGCACAGGACACAGCTGTATTTTACGACGACACACCGAGTCGTCTATAATCTAAAGCGTGTTTATTTAGAATTTCGGATAGACTTCGATTATCACTGAATGTATCTCCAAACGGAAATTGAATGTAAAGTCGAGTGGTACGATTTTGCATAAACCGGATAAATTAAAAACGGACTAGTGTACGGTAAAAAACCAAATTTTAATTCGAATTCGTTATTTCATTAGAAAAAAAAAAAAAATGATGAAACAACGATTCAAATATATGTCGTAAAAAAGATTCGTGAATCGATAAGTTAAAAAACTTCCTTACCTTTTGCGGGCTAGTGATAACGTTTCGATTAATAGTTCCATTTTCTTTGTTGGTAGATGGCGTTAGAGTGTCGAGACTGACAATTCTTCGTGTTGCCATGCCCACTAGTCTGCGTGCTTTTGGTTTAAGTGTTAATTTCTTTTCCGGCGTACTTCTAATTCTAAATACATTCTTGAAAAGACTGTAATCAAGAGAAAGAAAGAAAAATTTCCTTAATTAATGTATCCAAATAAATCGTCGAATATAAATATAAATATCAATACAAAAACAAAAAGATAAAAATAAATAAATAAGAAAAGGGCGGGAAAAATTATAACTCGACCGACTAACCTCTCAACTATCTAAATTTATCCCCAAAAACAAATTCATTAAAAAAGTAACAAAATAAAGTGAACTATTTTTGTTGCAATACCTTTCTAATTACTAACTGCATCAATGATCTATAGAACTATGTGTGCTGTACTAATATAATAATTTGAGAAAACTATGAGATAAAAAAAAAAGAGGGAGAGAGAGACACTAAAAAAAGAGCAAACAATACGTGCGAACAACAAAGTATGCCTGTGCATGCAAAGGAGTCGAGAGAAATAGCATCCAAGTTAAAGCAACGAGTTGTGAAAAAAATGAAAAAAAAAAAAATAATCTACCGCGTTTATTATGAATTTTAGTTTTAACTGCATTTAAGAAAAATAATTTTCTTGTTCTTTCTTTTAGAAAGTAAAAATTGATCACACACAAGTATCATTGCTTCAAATATGTCCGTGATCTCTCGATGCTCCTTCGAAGCGTGCGTATTGACAACAAGTTGGTAAAGCTACTCCCCCCACGTGATCAAGTGCTAATACAAATTGTTTTACGTTCGAAAAACAACAAATTTTGCTTTCTTTTGTTTATTTTTGACTAAACACTAGTCATTACCGAGGATTTTTTAGATCGAGATCCTATTCAAGTTGTATTATCCTATACGTATTATATACATTTGTATATACATATATATATATATATATATGTATATATATATATATATATGTATATATATTTGTATATATATATATATCTTCGATTTTCATTCAGAAACTTCACCGTCCTACTTTTTGGCCCTGAGAACTCGTTCAATCGCTAGAACAAAATTCACGCTTCTCTTCATGCCGAGAGTTGGCGCGCAACTGGCAATAATCGTCGAGTGGTGGGAGGTGAAGGGAGAAAAAGAAAGAGAGAAAGAAAGAGAGAAAGAGAGAGAGTGAGAGAGAGGGTGAGAGAGAGCACAGTGGAACGCCCGAGACCACACGAAGACGCGCGAACATTGACGACGAGTACCGATCGAACGCGCGAAACTAAATGACGCGAGTACCAATCAAATTTGCACAAATCGAACGACATGTAACCAATCAAATGTGCCGAAAAATTTACACACTTTTTTTTGTGTGTTTCTCTTTATTTTATTTTATTTAATAGTCAATATATCGATTGTAAATCCTTGAGATATTCGAATTAAATTTCTATATAGACGATTAAACATATTTATTTTGAATATTAATATAATATATTTTAGAATTAACAAAGTTTCACATTATTGAATTTCGAGCACGAGCAACGTGTAGTAGAAATTTATCTTCAATATATGGGGTGTCTCAAAAGTCGCTTTTACTGAGAAAATAAGAATAAAGCGATTAATTAATATTGGGTTTTATTTAATAGAATTATAATATTTTGTTGTTCGTTTTAAGATACGAATCTCCTGTTATAGGATTTGTTAAGAAAGTATGCAGGTATTTCAAATATCCGACGAAAAAGAATTTTTTTGTTTAGTAAAAGGACTCTTGAAATACCCCCTATTGCGGAAGAATTTCTAATATTTTCTCCATCCCTCCCCCCTCTTCTTTCTTCTACGTTACAATGTTAAAAATCCGTATAAAATTGAACGAGAATAGAAAAATCGCACAAATTTTTCGTATTTCCAATTTACTTGGAAATTTACTTCGAAATTAATAAATATCGCTTCACGACACTGCACTGTACTGATAAATTAGAATTTGATGAACTGTGCTTTCTTTCTTTCGTAGTATAACGACTTGTAAGATAGGAATGATATAACACGATATAGCTCGGTAATAGAATTTCTTATTACGATTTGTAATCGAAAAACTATACCTTGCACATTTACACACTTCACAATTTTCCATATTTTTTTTTCCCATTCTTTTGGTTTCTCTTAACATGTTATTATCTTCAATGTGGTTAAAGTAAGAACATAATTTAATATTGTAAATAATGGTAAAAAGTTTGAGTTGAATAAATTGTGGATTATTAGACAAAATGAAATCGTTCTTATAACACTTGTTGCACGAACTAGCAGCACACATATACGCACGATGGGTGGAATTCCGTTGCAAGTGGGAAAAGAAACTAAGCAGAAAGAGAATAAGAAAAAGAATTGAGAATATAAATTTAAGCGAAACGATGTTGCTTGTCCGGGAGACGCCGAACGACTGACTGGAAGTCGTGCGCGCCGGGAGAGACTAACCAACTTGGTGCAATGTGCCTCACCTTTTATAAGAAACTTCTTTCAATGGTAGGGATAGAGAATAACCAATGGCAAGGGCCGGTGCCCTTAATCCACAGGGCACACCGTATTGGAGCACCGAGAATGCACGGTAACTTCTTTACGGTACTCGCTGTGGGGGGGCTTTGGTTGCTGCACCGTCTGACCTGTGCATTCGAACTGCTGCACGTGCAAATACAACCAAACCAAGACGACCCTTTTCCCTCCCCCTTAATCCCTTTTCTTTTTTACTTTCGAAATTGACTGACCGTTTTCTCGATGCTTTTCGATCTCTGACGAACTTGTTCCTTATGTTTATAAACAATTTATATTAATTATGTACAATAAAAAATAGGATCAATACGCTGTATAACAAAATCACGAAATTCCTTGTTCAATTTAATCTACAATATTTTAGATTTTTTTTCGAGATAAATAATGAAAACAACAGAACCAAGCCGACCTTTTTCCATCCTTTGAACCCTTTTCTTTCTTTTTTTTCAAACGGACTAACCGTTTTCTGGAAAATTTCTGATCTGCAACGAACTTTTTCGACATTCTTATGAATGATTTCAAATAACGAAATATGTTTGAAATAATAAATGCAGTATATTATTATATAAAATAAGTTCTCTTACAACAAAATGAAATTGTTTGATTCCTATATTAAAACCATTCACTATATTTGTGTTTAATTTAGAATAGTTCACTAACAAATGAGATTTCAGAGAATTGAAGCAAATCATTTTAAAGAATTATTAACGTACTATTTAAAAACCTAATTTGAATTATGCTACCTCATCTGCACGGTAAAGATAAGTAAGTAGAAAAGTGCAAAATTGCAGAAACTTTGAAAACGAATTTAATCTTCTAGCTTCACCGTCGTTCGTAAAACAAAGTCACTGTTTAATCGAATAATTAGAGTAGACATTTAAACATAGTATAGCAAAATTATTGTTAAATAGTATTAGTATGTCAAAATTTATAACAATTCTAATATTATTATAATTAAATACTGTTGTTGTTTAAATATTTACAAATAAATTCAATCTTACATAAAACAAATGATAGACCTTAATTTATGTAGAAATTCATTAATTCGTATTTGATAAAAATCTTAATCGTCGTTGTTATATCGGAAAACTATAATACATTTATATCTTATCGAATCGTAAGAAAAATAACTACATTTTAATTGGCCAAGATGATCATGAATCATTTTTGTCATTGATAAGGTACCACAGAGATAAAAAAGTTTCACAATATGAAGTACACAATGTTAGCAATAAAAAGAAAAGAATTATGAAAATAAGAAACAGATATGTTGCCCGAAACTTTCGCGTGTCGATTGAAAAATATTTTTTTTTTTGTTAATATAAATAAATTTTTCTAAAAATCAATAAGAACTTAATGCTAATGCACATGAGTATTGTATTGTTAGCAAAAATTTTTCTCGATATTGAGAAAAGTTATATTAGTCCAATTACGAAAAAAATAATTAGGTAATATTAACTTTAGTAGTGTTTTCTTATCATACTTGTAATAAAACAGTCAATGGTGTATAGAATAAAAACTTTCAACACGCACATTAACGTCTTTAAAGGAAAAGTCTTTCAAGCGTGGTTCGAGTCTATTCATTCGTATTTTCCTTTCTATCCTACATCTTGGAAATCCATGTCCTAGATGCACTGGCTGTACTTAAGAATGGATGCGAGGCAGGTACCCCTAGACCTTCTTTTTTCTATTCTTCAGGATCAGAATGCTTCATTTTGACGGTTAAAACCGCCCTCGCATACTTCATTTTAAATTTTCACGCATCAAGTACTCCCTCAAAAGGTTAAAGTATAAATACTGAAGATTAGAAAACTGAAATTTATCATTTAATAAAATAAATGAAAATATTCAATTGAGTAATATTTACGATAATTTCTTAGGGGATTAATTGCATAAACAATATTTTTCATAATTTTTTCAGGGTTGTAAATTAGGATATGGATTTGTTAAGTGTACTTTCATGTGTTTAAGTTTTTTTGTTAGGAATAATTATGCGACAGTATGCTTTTCCTTGGATCGGTTAAATCTACTGCCAGTGATTTATTAAAATGATTATAACAAACATGCTAATTATCTATTTAAAAATTGTACATTTTTATATTATATTTAATCGATGTAATACTGATTACTATTGAAAAATACTGATTCAACAAATATCGACAAATAACCTAACAGGATTTTCTTATAAAAACATTGAGAAAAACAGTGTATTCCAAAAGAAAAAAATGTTCAATCATCATCGATAACTTTTAGAAAAGAAGATACAACGAAGATCAATAAAAAGAACAGAATTTCTCTAAAAGGGCGACAAACCGCAAGACAGCAACTTCCGATCGCATCTGTTGCAATCAGAAGAAAACTAAAGAATAAGAATAAGAAAAAGAAAGTAAAGAAGAATAAGAATAAGGTCGCCGAACAAACACTTGCCATAGGTGTCCATTTATTATTTGAAATCGCGTGAAGAAAATTGGACGTGCAGATTTCTTCTTCCCCTTTTTCTCTCCCACCATCCATTTGACTTTTTCTTTTTCTTCTTCTTCTTCTTCTTCTAATTTGACCCCTCACGGAGAGAGAAGTCCAAGATGCGTCCAACGTATTTATTGACTTATGTAGTACGTATGTCCTCCTGAGGAAAGAAATCAGCTGTCGTTTGACTTAATCGGACCCCTACTCGGCTGTTTTCTTTCAACCCCCGTTAGTTCTTTCGCGCTTACGATTGTTCCATACTCGAGAGGGTGTACTCCTACAATGGTTCCTTACGTCCAAAGAGTCACCAACCTTCCCAAAATACCCCCCACCGTATAACTTTAAACGGCAAACCTTTCATATGGATTTTACATATATGTATCGCAGACACATACACACAAACATATTTATTCTCTTTTTTTTCTTTTTCGTTCTTTCTTTATTTCTTTCGATCGTGCCAATGATGATGATGATGATGATGATGATGATGATGACGTAAACGACGACGACGACGACGACGACGACGTTATGAAGTCAATGTCGTAGAGGGGTAGTTCAGCTGCTTTCTGTACTGCATGAAAACTAGGGGAGGCAGGAGCCGGAGACCCCCTCGCAGTACAGCTGCCTCCTTCTCTCGATCGCGTTCACCTTCGACGATTTCTCCTCTTCTTATTTTTTTTCTTTGCCTTTAACTTCGCATATGTCCAATTTATTATAGTATCCACAGACATTGACTTCTCATCGAAATTATCTTGACCGCAGACTCTTTCGTTCAACGTTGCTATCCATCGAGAAATCTTTTATATAGGTTTTCGTTAAGTTTATACAATATATTGTTTATCTATATAATTATTTCAAATAAATAGTAACAAATATTATTAATCACTTTTTTTATAATAATTTTATCATGGAATATATTGTGTAAATATTTGTATTTTATTCAATTGATATGTTCAATTGCATAAGTGTTTCTTGTTCTTCTAATATATTTACGAAATGTATTACAATTGTTTGTAAATAAATGCAATAAATAATATTATAGTATTACGTCATTAATTATGAAATGTCCGATTTCTAACTGAAAGTAATCGAAATAATCTGACGTTTTATAATTAATGATATAATAATTTCGGAAAATAATTGTGCAAAAAATTCGGATGTTTTAATAATTAAATAACATAGATGTTTCTTGTTCTAACGTAATTTAAAGTATTTAACATATTGTTGATCGGCTTTTAAATGCACAAAAATTTACTAATTTTTTAATAGAAATATTTATAATTGTACACTTGTGATTAATCAATAATATATTAAATAATTTTTAATAAAATTTATATAATTAATAGGTTTTTTTTTTCAAGAAAGTGAAAGCTGTCGATGATAAATAGACTTTGGATTATTTATGCACGTAAAATATGCAAATGTCCATGAAAACTATGCATTGATGTATAAGAGAAAAATTATGCCTGTATGCGTTATGCAGGGATATGTTCAACATAAATTTACAGATTTTTTCTAATAAAATTTCAGTCATATATACTTTTAATCAACTTCCATGTTAACTCTTGTCTACTTTTGTTTGTTAATTGCATTTTTTAAATGTAACATTTCATGAGTTATATTACAATAAAAGTAATCATCTTATAGGAAAATATTATTGTTATTTTGTATTGTGTGAGAAATCTTAATTAATACTATTAATAATGATTCATCTTATGGAATGTGATATTAATACAACAATTCTTACTGTTATTTTATGTAACACATTCAATTATATATCAATATATATTTTTGCAATAAAAATCTATAGTCTAATGATAAACATGAAAAATAAGTATTATAGTACGTCAATTAAAAGATTTATTCGTAGTTATAAGAGGATAAAAAAAAAAGATAAACCAACGAAAAAGCATAATAAAAATAATTACTGGATCCTTGAGAATATAGATTAAAAAAAACAAAAAATAGATAGATAGATAATGTTTTGCCAGATCCTGTCAACTTTTGAAATCATGTTTTTTGAAATCTCTATGAATTGTGAACTCTCTCATTCATTCATTCTTTCTCTTTTTTTTTTCTTCTGTCACTTACGCTCTCCCCCTTTCTCATACTCTCTCTTACTCATTCCATCTTTTTTTATCACTCTCTCCTTTCACCCTCTTACACCACACACACACACACACACACAAACACACATATATATTTACTGATTCACTGACTAACTCACTAACTTACTTCTTCTTACTCATTCCCTCTTTTTCTTCTAACTCTCTCTCTCTTTCACACATCTTTCACTCACACACTCTTTCTCTCTCTCTCTCTCTCTCTTTCTCTTTTCAATTCTGTTTTACTCATTCTGTCTCTTTTCATATAAATAGTACATCTCTTTCTTTCCCAAGACGAGACGATCTCCTCGTACGACTTTGATTTTTCTGTGAGAAAGAGTGCAGATGGTTGCGAGCATTGTAAAAGTCGGCGCGTGCCAAGGGTGTCGATCGTACGCTCGGGGTAACAGCACTACGAGGGATGCGTTTTACTAAGGGAGACCAGAGGTAGTTGCCCCGACGATACATACACATCATATGTGTTGCTACCATAGGAGAGAAATTTATCCACGTGCGGGCACTGCTAAGTGCATGTTCACATTCTCCCTTTTTTTCTCATATCTATGTATTTTACTTAAAATTATGGAAATTTACCTTTTTTTTTTTCTTCTTCTTCTTCTTTGAAATAAATTCAATAACAATATTCAAGTAGATTCTTTAAAATGTTGTTATCAAAATTAATCACGTATATAGATTAAATATTTTTTGTTTTTTTTTTTCGTAATAATATAAAAATAAGTGTAATTATAGAAATAAATAAAAAACAATTTGTAACCCCTATCGGTACGATTTAATCATAAAAAATTGTCCATTGCATTATCATTACTTTCATTATTAGTAATCAGGTATGCTTGTGATTTTTTAAACATTAAAAATATTAAATTAAATTATTTAATATTGTGTTCAATAATAACCTTAATTACATGATTAGAGTTGCTCGTCATTGTACCGCACGGGGTTACAGAAAACAAAAATATTTAAATATCTGTGTATGATTTGAAAAAAATCTCATACAGGATTATAAAGGATTAAATATTTAAAATATTTTACATCAGTTGTCATATTGCAAATACAATGTTTTAATATTAAATACTATTTAAATTATTATATCATATTATACCACGTGTATATTATATACTTTATCTACTCGAGTGTGTGTAATATTGAATACTCAAAAAATCATTAATTCAAATTTGAAAGAGGTTAAGTTAAGCTGTAGTGGTATATTATAATAAATGTATTGGTAACGTTGGGTGCGTATTTTCTCATAAGTTCGCGCACGTGTTACAATACGGACACAGGTACAACAACGAAGATCAGGAGGATCGTAGTGCCTGCGCGTTTTCTGAAGGTATGATGAGGTATACGACATATGGGAAAGGACGAAGCCTCCCTTCGATCGAGTGTAGGGGAGCTACTTACGCAATACCTGCAGTTATCGCGGTTCTCAAATCAAATTAACAATATTTTATTTTTATTTATTATATATTCTTCTCTTTATTATTATTATTATTCACATTCAATTTTTTTTTATATATATATTGCAAATAACATCAAATATGGAATTTAATTTCATACTACTCGCATTGGTTTCATTCAATTACATAATGTAATAAAAAAAATAATTAGATAAATAAATTCATACGAGTATACAAATATTTGGAAAACAAAATAGAAGTTCTTTTTTTTTATAAATTTATAAATATTTTTTAAAAGGATGCGTATTTACTTGTGATCAATATTTTAAAAACAATTTTTCATTAGTAATTGGTTATTATTTAATTTCATACCGATTGTTACGGAATTATTTATATTGACAAAATATTTATATATATTAAGCATTTATTTTACAGTATAGATTCTATTAATTAATAGAAAGATTGTGTGTGATCAACTAAATAGAAATATTTTCAAAATACGCTTATCAGGTATCGATCAATTTGATACTGATCAATATTTAGTTATTTATACTGTACAAAATATTCATATGTATTATCTCAAATATTTATACATAATAGGTATTGATTAACAAAAAGACTATTTCTAAATAAGTAAAAATATTTTCAATACACGGTTTGATAAGGCCCGTATTATTTACGATAGAAGATAATCTAGCCGAAATAATCTCTTAAGAATATTATGGAAGAGACTCACATCTGTTTTCAATTTATATTTTGTATTGATTTTTATTTAATTATTTATATAGAATAAAATATTCACACCTATATATTCATTATTTATTTAACAAAATATCAATTAAATAAATATATGCTTGAATAGCATTCATTTTTTCATTTATTACCATCAAAAATCGTCTAACCTCTAAAATAATCTCTAATATATGCTAATTGATTAAAATATTTTATTTGATACTTATTACTATTCAATTATTTCAATTAAACAATGAGTTTACATATATTGATTGTTTATTTAGCAAAATACTAATGAAATATCTTGAAGAACACGCTTCGATAGTACCCATTCTTCATTTATTACCATCAAAGATCAGCTAACCGAAAGAATCTCTCAAATACACAATAGAACAGTCTCGTCCGGTTTCAATTCGTCGTTGATGTAAAAAGCATTTGTCTACCTGAACTTTTATCCGCGTAATCATATGCACGTTCTTCTTTATCTTCTCCCTCAGGATATAGGTATGTTTAGAAGACCGGAAACGTCTCGAGGGTGTCGGATGAAGAAGAACCACTGACAACAAATAAAACGAGCGTAACAGACGAAAACGAAAATGAGAATAAAGAAGACAAAGATAACAATTATAGGTAAAACAATTACGGCAATGATGACGATGACGATGACGATGATAACAGACGCAACAACAGCATCAAAAATTACAATAATGATGATGATGACGAAGACGACAAAAACAGCAACAATAATGACAACGATGACGATGATGTTGAAAATGAGGAGAATTACGTCAACGACAAGAACGACATATACGACGAAGACGAGAATGTCGTAACTGTAAGTCTCGAGACAAACGGGACACCTTTGCAGCTTCCTAAACGGGATCATCATCTGTTCCTTCAGGATTCTCCACCCTAGAAGGCACCCTGCCCCGTTTCGCGCTATTCTTACCGATACAAACGCAGCCGCCGCAGATGTGGGACTTATAGACAAGAAGAATTCGCAACAGGGCAACGTGAAGGAAGAGTGAGATCGAGATGATCGAGGGATGTTGATGATGAGAAGGGGAAGGGAAGGAACTTTCAAGAGCACAGGGGTAGAACCAGAGAAACGATAGGCAGAAGAGGGAAAGAAAAAAGTTGATCGACCTGGTTCTATGAAGGAATACTTTACTGGAAGGTAGCTTTTGAGAAAGAGAGATGAAAGATTCTCCCGCTTGGGATCTGGTATAAAAAGTTTGAAATTTTTTGAATTTGTTCGGTACCTACTCCTTACGTACCTTATTTTATATTGATTTTAACGAATTCTTTTTTCATTAGGAGACTTCTTACGGATTCTTCTTTTACAAGTTAAATATAATAATTGCAGATATATGGAATTTATGATCGTTAAATATGTGCCTATGCACAGATATGTTCAACAAACATTTATCGGTTGTTTCAATGGTTCCGTCATTAATTTTACACTTAACAGTTTTTTCTGTATTAGACTTATGTCTTTTGCGCTAAAAATAATTATTTATTTTTCTTTATTTTTGATATTTTTATATATAAATAGATTGCGAAAAAATTGAAATCAATCAAATGATACTACAATTTGCTATATTTATTAAAGCGTGTTATTAGATTTTGTTTATAATGTGCATAAGCAATAAATAAATACGTAATTGAATTTTTTTGTACAAAATCCAATTCTCGCGTATTCAGTTATGTTAATAAAATTTCGTTTGATAGACAATGTCGATGCTTGTGATCGATGAAACATGAGTATCGATTATTGATTAATTAGGTTTAACGAATTTTATGTTCGGCACGATATTATGAACCTACTCGTGTCTCGTATGTTCCGAACGATATATTTTTTTCCTCTTTATAGCTTGCTTTATAACGGTTTTATCGTACGTCCCCTTCGGCCCAGTTATCAATGCCGTTACGAACAAGATAACGATTTGCAGATATGCTTACGCTTTTAATGTTTATAAGTAACGGTAATTCATCTTTACTTTTGATGGATAAATTTTTATTTAACAGTGATCATCGATGATTTCAATAATCATACGCGATATCGTTCATTTTATTTCTAATTATTTGTCAACGAGACTTACTTTATTTTAGATTCAATTGATTTTCGTACAAATTTTCATTCGATCAATATAAATACGTTTTAATGAAATGTTTTATATTTACAAACATTTCACAATTAAAATTTTAACAATTTCTTTTATTAATCTGTACATAATATTCAAGCAATTATATAATTCATATTAATATTTTATTAAAAGTGCTGACCACAAATATTTAAAAATATTGACCCTGTAAATCAGCTTAGATAATTGCAACCTCCTATCGTTTGATTATACAATTCTTATCATCGTCAGTTTTATTGAAATGAAAAAGAATCCCGAAAGAAAAGTTGAATCAATTAATTCGGCTTAAAGTGTGGGTGAAGTACGTCACGTGCCGGGCGGCAGCTGCCAAAGTCAAAAAGCAAAGTTCCCTTCATACAACGTAACTTATCAAGTAAGTGTCTATTTATTTGTTTCGCAGAAGTATTTTCAATGACCGTTATCCCGTTTATCGATATTCTCAAATTTCTTTATCTAAAAAGTCGTAAACAACAAATGTTTTCAAAAATTAAATGAGTGTAACAACATTTCTTATTTGTTATATACCTTCTCGGTTTACCAGAGTTTTAATTAATGCAAAAATAAAATAAAATTCTTAACTATTATTGTATTATGTAATAGGAGTGTAATGAGAGAGTGCAACTCGAAATTACATTTCTTATATCAAATTTAATGTCTAGCTAGTTAGACTCAATATTATGCAATGCAATTTCTAATAATAATTTAAAATGTTTAAATCTGAAATTAAGGGATGCAAAGGGTTAAAAATATGTACCCTTTAAATGTTCCTTATGAATGTATGAAAATAGTAGAGAAAAATCCGCGATGTGGAATGAAATTCGCGATATTGGACTGATTCGATCATAGTCCCTTTTTTCGGACCCTTTCTCGAATGTCCGTCGACGTTATTGATTATTCGTAGAAGCTGAATCGTGCGTATATAACAGCTGCACCCGTATGTGCCCTAGCAGTCGAGCAATATTAAACAATACCAATGGGGTTACCTACGATAGGGGAAAGAAAGAGAAAGAGAGAGTTAACGGGGCTTATGGGGGCGTATATACTTAGTCTACGTGCTACGCACTCAAACGTATGTCACGTTCTTTCTTTGATCCTAACCACGTTCGATCGATAACGTCCACTGATAACTCGAGTATTGGATAGATCGACTAAATCGTTTACCTTATTTTCTTCATGAATGGGGAATCTTATGAAATCGAAGATGATTTAATGAGAAGAAGATTTTCAGAAATACATTTTTTATTTATTTATTATGATATTTATTCAGTCTAATAGAGAAGAGCGCATCGATTATTTAAATTAATAGGAAATAAATTAGTTTTGATAATCTGGTTTTCGGATAATCGATCTGAAAGAATCACATAACAAATATTATATTTTAATTGATAGCTGAAGTACGTAAATACATGACTCATTGTATTGTCAATTCGAATACATATACAGACATTCGGATTACCGATTTTCAGATAATTATCAACGTTTCGAATAATCGGCGATCTACTGTATTAATTAATGTCGTTTGGATTTTATGCACATTTGTGAAGTTATTCTGTAATAATCTTAATTACATAACTTAAAAAAAGAGATATTAATTATTACTAGACATGTGATATACCGAACACTACATGTGTATGTCTAACTTTTTTACTTTATATTCTAGTTGTTAATAAATCGCCTTGGTTACTGTTCTTAGAAATAAGTTATTTATTTAATTTCGGTAAACATATATGTCTCAATAATAATTACCAATATGTACGATATTTAGGTACGGTCTTGTTCTAGACATTATTTTCGTAGTTGGTTTAATTCACTTATTATAAATAATAAAGCTTTCACACAAAAGTTAAAATCATTAGATATGTAATTAAGGTATACTATTTATTTATTTCTAAGAGTTGTCTTTGTCTTAAACACACTATACTAATAATTTATAAGTAAAAACCTAATAAACGTAACAATGTAAATCTTAAGGGACACTCATTGTATGTCAACTGATGAAACAATATATCGCAGATCTACAGCTATTTATATTAATCTTTAACTTTGTACCGTTGCGGTGGTCTCTGTATGTGGTACCCGAAAATAGCGAACCCAGTAAAAATTGTCTAAACTCTAAAAGGAACCATCAAGTTTCTATCTGTCTTTATCTTTTTTTTGTTCGTTTCCATTTCCACCGAGCTCTTTGAGGACCACTTCGAAGAGTCACAGGAGATCTTTCTTCCTCTTGCTCCTTTTCCTTAACGAAATCGTGTTTAATCTGTCGGCGAGGTGCATACGTTAAAATAGGGAAAAAGAGAAAATGAAGAAGAAGAAGAAAGCGAGAAATACGTGACAAACGGAAATGGTCCTGATCGTAAGAAAGCCGATAAAGTTTGAAAGGATGAAAGAAGAAGAAGTTTGTTGAAGCACCAGGTCCAAGAAATATTATTTTAAAAACACGTACTAGGAGATGGTAGCTATTGCTAACATTTTCATTATAAAAGCTATTATCCCGTTTATGATAACCGACAATAAAATCACGTTATGATTTTTTTTTTACTATTACCCTCTTCTATTTATTTCCAATTATTATTGGATCAAGTTTTGCAGAAAGCTATAAACCAAAATAACAACATGTATGTAAACACAAGTGATTGAAGTTTAAGGATAAATTTAGAATACTTTTTTTATGTAATCTCAATTTTTTATTTGACGTCCAGTTATATTCAAAAAATTTAGGGAATTTATAATATAAATTAATTTTCAAGAATATAGATATTATTAATTCAGATTTTGTTTTACTTCAGCAATTGTATAGGCAGGGTTAACATTACCATAGAATGATTATTTAGTGTTGCTGATAGTTAATAATTGGGCCTAATTATACAGTAAGTTACCTAACCTTAAAAATTTTGAACTTGTGAATAAATGTACAATAGTTTAATTTTAATTAATAATAATTACTTTAGTTTTAATTAATAATTAATACTTTGAAAAAAAATTTTTTTTTCAAAGTATTGTCATATCTATTGAGTATATTTTATTTTTTCTTGACTGTTGTTTGACGATGTTTGCTAATGACTGATTTAATAATTAATAGTATAATCAATAAAAAATGGTGAGGAATTATGAATGATACGGGATTTGGGCCCTTCAATCGAGATACCTGAAGGACAAGAAGATTCCAGTTACCGACTGTGAGAGAATTCATGCGAGACCGGCTGGAAGGATGGTGAGAGAAGGAAAATGAATAGGACAGAAGACAAGATAAAGAAGAAGATAGACAATAAAGAGGACGATAGAAAAATAGGAGAAAAGAAAAGAGGAAGATAGTCAATAGTTTTTCCTTCAACTTCCACGAAAACTCTCTTCTCATCCTGTTCTGTTTTTCTGTCCTTATCTTCCCCCACCCCCTCCTCACTCTCTCTCTCTCTCTCTCTCTCTCTCTCTCTATACTTCTCTCCTTTTCTTTCTTAAAGCCAGTCGAAACGACAAGGAGTCGGCCTTACAGGTCGAAGTAGAGAAACGCCAAGCCACATTCCGATCTTCC
The DNA here is from genome assembly GCF_001313835.1 of Polistes canadensis. NCBI lineage: Eukaryota > Metazoa > Arthropoda > Insecta > Hymenoptera > Vespidae > Polistes > Polistes canadensis. The sequence goes on along the minus strand of NW_014569631.1, from coordinate 319,774 downwards.
ATTCCCGCCCCTCTTTTCGTCTGTTACAGCGTTAATGATAGTACTAATCACTGTTATCATTAGTGTAATAAATATATATTTATAATTAAATATATATATTAGATCGATATTTTGTCTGTAAATACATTTTTGTTTTCTAATTGCCAAAAACATTTCAGGCAATGTAATGCAATGCTTTTACGTACTATTGATTGAAAAGTTTTTGCCAATATTGAACAAAAATTTATATATATATATCAGAAATATAAATCAATACTATCAATCGCGTTAGGTTTTTTATCTCATGATAAGCCTATTTTCCACGAAAAAATAAAAAAAACAGAAACCAAAATAAACAAAAAAAAAAAGAAAAAATACTAGATATATATAAAATAAAAAAATATAATAAAAATCTTGATTCTTCGAATCCATATATGTGTACTTTCCCAGGACGATTATTTCGTTTCGAGTTTCTTTGAATAGAACTCGTTTCCTTTTTTACTCCCATCGTATACTGTATACTTACAAGTCTCTTGTTCGGTATGTTTGCAACGGATCGTTTAAAATAGTGTTAGCGATTGGAGAGAGTAGTCGGTTATCGTTTGATAAATTGAGGCGGGGCATTTAATGATTCTCCCCTCATTTGATTGTGAACTAACAAGTTAGGACACTGCCAATGGAAGTGTGATAAAATATGTGTCCTATTTAGCATATGGTTATATGAGTGAAAGTCTTGCTCAGCCACAAGTATCTCGTTTATGTTACAGAGACGACTCCGATTATATATATATATATATATATATACCTTCTATATTATAATATTTATCAACGTGTATACATATTTAACATATATTGGATTGTGTTTGAAAAGTTCATGACGATTTGTTAGATATTTAATATCTAATTATCCGA